>NW_017732417.1:211568-250566 GCF_001890085.2 Hipposideros armiger | reverse complement strand
TCGTTCATCTGCCTTGTTTTGAAGCACTCACTAGCTATGTAACCTTGATAAGTTATTTAGTCTAAGCCTCATTGTCCCTAAATTAATGCTGTATTACTCATGCTATTAGAGATAAAATGTTTAACAAAGTGCTTGACACATAGTAAGTGCTTAATAACGTTTTAGTTTTCTTCTTCTTCATCATCATCATCATCATCATCATCGTGCCACCACGATTACTATATGGAATTCTGCTTTACTGATGTAATTATGACATCAAACAGTAAAAAGGGGAAAATCTGCCATAGAAGTTTGTTCATGTATTACTTCATGTACTTATTCAACATTTACTAAACACCTACTTCATACAGTAAGCTGTGCTGGAAAGAGAGGAAATATAGCCATAATTAAGACCTAGTCCTTGCCCTCAATGAATTGTAATAGCTATTTTTTAATTAGATAATTTACATAGAGGAGGAACCTAGAAACTCCAAAACTGCATTTTTTTTTTCTAATTTTTAATACTTGGTATAGATGAGATGATAAAAATTTCAGGAGTGTAGGAATCCCGTTGATGTCAGTGATGGTAGGTAGTTATTCAGTCCCTACTAGCTCTCCTTTATTTGGGAGTTACTGAATCCTACCGGAAAGTGAAGTGAGTTATAGAGCCACTGCTCTGAAAAACGTAAGCCCCAACATGGCTTTGAACCTCTTCTCAGGGGCTTCCTGACCCCTGAATCTATTCACAGACCCTCTATGGCAGGGAGCCCTACTCTAATGATGTAAAACTGGCTACTTCAAAGCATCCCGTTTTACTATCTAATAGCTCAAAGGTGGGAAAGACCCTCTCCTCACTTTGAGCTGAAATTCACATCCTTGAGCCTTCCACCCATTCAGTGGTCCTCTTTCTGCCCTGCAGAGGGCAGCCTGCTCCCTCTGTGTGACAACAGCCCTGAAAGCATTTGAAGACAATTATTGGGTTTGCCTTGGCCTTCTCTAGGCTGAATGTCTCTATTCATTCCGCATGAGTTCCAGACCCTTTATTAGCTTCATTGCTTTCCTCTAACTGTGGACTAGGTCTGCAATTTGTGACCTTGAATCACAACAGTAATGTATACTTATTGTAAATTAAGGTAAAGCCAAATCAAAGCCCAAAGAAACCAAAAGCCATACAGTTTTGTATGAAATAAAAAGTAAATATGTCTATGTGCCCCACTTAGGCAAATTACATTTCTATGAACAGCTATTAACAGTTTGTGGATGCCAACCATATGATGTCTAGACATAGGCTGTGCATTTGTCTGTATACACATATATGTGTGTTTTTCCCATTCAAATAGAATTCCACTATGTGTACTGTCTTACAAGTTAATCTATTGTATTGTTCTATCTCAAGCTATTGGTTACCTCGTTCAACCACCTGGCATCAAAAGTTATAACCCATAGTAGAATAGAAAGTTTTCATTATATAACTTAAAATCAGGACCTTGTAATAGTCATCATTGCTCCATTTGTTCAACAAAAAATGTTTTAAAAGCCTACTGTGCTAAGTGCTGGGATAGAGACATACACTATGAAGATATGAACTTACCCTCAAGAAACTCATGGTCTAATGGCAAGAGAGATAATCTGACAAAATATTACAAGAGTGTAATGGATCTATGATTGCACTAAATTTATTCCTAAATTTCAGTTATATTTGCTGCTCCTTTTTCTCTATCCATGTGAACTGATATTTAACATATGGTTTTGAAGTTAGGCAACTTTTTAAATAGATTACCAGTGCCTTTTATTGGCGATTTCAGGAACCATGCAAGCTGAGTATAAATTTCACCGTGAAGATGGTAGCCCCATTCAGCAAACCCATAGTAAGAGTTTTTATAAATACCGATGGTTTTAACCTTTCTGATTTTGAAGGCAAAACATAAACCATTTCTACAAATGGATGGAAGCTACATGGAGTGTTTCATAAAGTTGTTTTTTTTGAAAAAGAACTAATGACAGAACCTTCTGTAAATGAAGAGTTTTGGGAAGTAATGAGGTTTGTGTTATTGACATTCAGTATATATTTGTAGAAGCAACAGAGGGAAGGAGAGAAGGGAGGAGAAGAGAGGGAAGGCAGAGAACTTTTCTTCATTCATTCAGAAGTATTTACTGAAGGCCCTACCCTGGACCTGACCCTGTGGTAGCTACCAGGAAACAATAGTAAGAACGACAGAAATGATTCCTCCTGCCCATTGAATTTACAGCATAACGAGGGACACAGGCACGAAGCAAATAATTATATAAACGTGTAACTACGAGCTGTCGGAGGCTCTAGAAGAAGAGCCTGAGAAGCTCTGAAGGCATGTGCAGAAGCTGCCTTGCTTGAGGTGTCAGGGACCGTGGCTCTTCAGATCAGAGATACGTGTGGGAGCTGCTAATGAGGAGTGTTCAAGCATAAGTGCAGACTGTGTGGCCAGAGAATGCCAGGAACCCTCAAGGCATATAAGGGAGGCTAGTGTTACTCTCTGAAACCCAGAGAGTCAGGTGGATGGCGGGGAGAAGATGGAGCTGAGGAGGTGGCCAGGGGCCAGCTCAGCAGAGCCTTTGAAGGCCATGCTGAAGAGTTTGGTCCCATCCTAGGAGGATGAGGGAGCCCAGGAGGGCTTAAAGGCAAGGAGGGTCCTGTGGAGATCTGCTTTCTCCAAGATCACTTTGGCTACTTGATGGAGATTCACCTGGAGCGGGGAGCCAGAGGTGGATGTGAAGAGGCCAGTTCCACTGGGACAGTGCAGTTCAGATGCCACAGGGTGGGAGCGTGAAGGAAGCTGGGGAAATGCAGATGAAAGTGACGGGGTGGAGTTGAGAGATGTAAGCGGTAAAACTGGCAGGTGTCCGGATGAAGTGGATGAGAAGGGGACGGTCACAAGCAGTAGGAGGGTGATGGGGTGACTTTTAGGTTTCTGGTTGGTGTTGCTGGGTGACAGATGGTGTTCACTAAGGCAGGAGACACTGAGTTGCGAACAGTAGGTTTATAGGAGAAAAATCCTGATTCTTATTTGGGGTTGATTTTCAGGTACTTTGAGTCATAGGCACTGTTAGATGCTTTGCATAGCTGATTTCATGAATGCTGGCAATCATTTTTCAAGTTAGCTATCATTTTACTCATGTACTAGCTGAGGATATCAAAGTACTAAAAATGAGATTAATAGCCCAAAGTCACAGAACTAGTTAGAGTGGAGCCTAGCTATGAAACTGGATCTAGCCAACTTCCCAGTCTCTGCTATTTCTACTTAATTTTTCTAGCTGAGAGTTTAATAAAATGTTTGCCAAGTAGTTATCTTGTTGATAAATAGGAAGGCCCTTTTCCTAATGATGTTTTGAAATCTTAAAAAAATAACAGTATTTTAATGCAAATAGGGTTATGCCCTCCCTTATTTCTTCTTTCTCAATCTTTCTAAGATTTAAATAGTCAGAGATTGATATTCCTAGCTTACTCAAAGCAGGTTTTCATGCCAAAACAACATTGTCCCAGGTGTTGAAAGTTACTGTTTATATAACCACAATAAATTCATCAGCCACCGCACAGACTAGTTACAGCTTTCTGCAAAATGTATGGCTAGCCAAACCAGTTGGATCATTAAGACAGAACAGCACATAATTACATTCTCTCGCCTATTTCTCTGGGAAACTGAAGGTAGTTGTCACATGGGGTGTAGTGTACTATAATGATAATGAACTTATATGGACTCTGAGAGTATTGAGTATTTTAGGGATGAGCCAACGAAGCCCCATGTTTTACAGATGGGGGTCGTAAAACCTGGCAGAGAAGATGGCTAGAGCAGTAGAGCTGGTAATAGAAGTGGGCCAGGGACCCAGCTTTCCAGACCATCACTCCTTCTGTTCTGCTAGCAAACATATGTGATGGCTGGATAAAGAAATGGAGAAGCAGATATGTGGAGGGATGGATGGACACAGGGAAAGATAGACAGGTGGGTAACTGTCTTCCCCTTAATGGTTACTAGATACTGATGCTTTACTTGTATTTTCTTATTTATTTCTTATAACAATCTAGTGATATTGGTATTATTAGCCCAATTTAGCAGATGAAGTACCTGAGGCTCAAATTATTAGCTTAATATTAGCATAAGTACCTAAGATATATATATTATGTACATATGTACGAGGTCTGATAATTAAGTTTGTGAACTCATTCCAGAAAAAGGGCTACATACCTCATTGCTAAATATCACTATAGTCACCTTTGAAGTACTCTCCTGGGGAAGTTATGCAATACCAGTGCCTAGTCCACCCTTCAAAGCAATTTTGGAACTCTTTTTCTGGAATGGCCATCAGAGCTGTTGTCATATTACCCTTGATGTCCTGAATGTCATCAAAATGTCTTCCTTTCAGTATTTCCTTTATCTTTGGGTAAAGAAAGAAGTCATTGGGGGCCAGAGCAGGTGAGTAGGGAGGGTGTTCAAATACAGTTATTTGTTTACTGGCTAAAAACTCCCTCAGAGACAGTGCCATGTGAGCTGGTGCATAGTCGTGATGCAAGAGCCATGAATTGTTGGTGAAAAGCTCAGGTCATCTAACTTTTTTATGCAGCCTTTTCAGCACTTCCAAAGAGTAAACTTGGTTAACTGTCCAATTGGTACCATTCATAATGAATACTCCCTTGGCTATCAAAAAAGGTTATCAACATTGTTTTGATTCTTGATTTGGACTGACGGAACTTTTTTGGTTGTGGAGAATTCCACAACTTGACTTTCATTGTGCACTTTGACACTTTGTTTCAGGGTTGTATTGGTACATCCATGTTTTGTCAGTAGTGATAACATGGCCCAAAACATTGTCTTGCCTCTCCAAAAGGTCTTGGCAAACTTTGTCTCTCCTTTGCTTTAGTTCATAAGTGAGCTCCTTCGGGACCATTTTTGCACACACCTTTCTCATGCCAAGATTTTCAGTTAAGATTTTCCTAACTGTTTCTCTATGGATGTTTACTTGGTCTGCTATGCTTCTCACAGCCAGCTGATGATTTTGATGCACAATTCAACAAATTTTTGCAATGTTTTCATCAGTTCTGCTCATTTCTGGCCGCCCTGACCTCTCTTCATCAGTGATGCATTCTCTCCCCTCTGAAAAACGTTTAATCCATTTGTACACTGCTGTTTTCTTCATAGCATTATCTGCATAAACTTGGACTAACATGTCCCTGATTTCATTTCCACTCTTACCAAGTTTAACAAGAAATTTAATGTTTGCTCATTGCTCTCATTCAAGCTCAGACATTCTCACGACGGCACACAGAAACATACAACAATAGTGAACATCACTTGGCAAGACACTGCCACATGTCGACGCAAACACAGCTGTGAGACACCGATATACCAAGGTTATGAAACCTTACTGAGCTGTTTATACAGTGCTGCCAATATAAGCGCACGGTGGCAAGTTTGCGAACTTAATTGTCAGACCTCATATTTAAGTTTATAAGGATCTTGGAAATTAATTATAATTTGTATTTATTCTTATGCAGTTGTCTCAAGAAGAGATGCACTTTTCTATATAAGAATGAAACTACAGAGGGAACCTTAATGACTTTCCTCAAATTCTTAGAATCTAAGAAATACTGTGATCTTTGGACCCAGATCTAGATAAGAATAGGGCTCATTCATCCACTAGTTTTAGACTGTGTACAGATTACGTCACTTCTCCCAGGCTCCATTTCTTCATCTTTAAAATGGGTATAATTCTCTCCCACAGGGAGAGAAACACCCTCAAGAGGTACTTTTGAAAATCAGTGCCATCAAGGTTAGGTTAAAGAACCAGCACGGCAGCCATGGAGGTGGGAAAGAGCACGAAGGGCCTGGATTGCACTCGCTGCCCACAACCCCCAGCAGCACATGTTTGTGCTGAGCAAAAAGTGGGCCCTCTGACTCAGTGAGTGGGCAAGGAAGAGAGGCTGGGGAGAGAGGGAGGGCTGCGAGCACAGGCTCAAGAGCTCTGTGAACTTGGGTGAGAGCATGATCTGTCTAAGCCTCACTTTTCTCACCTATAAAACTGGGAAAATGGGCCCTGATTCCTAGGGTAATGGCAAAACTTTCCTAAGATAGTGCATTGAAAGTCCTTAATGCGGTGCCTTACATACAGTAGATACTCAACAAACATATGTTGTTTCCTGAGTGACTGCCCATGTCAGAGACAGGAGTTAGAGGGAAAATACCCCTCTCCCATTGCCCATGTCTATTGCTGCTAATATGGATCTCGAGCTCTCACCTTAACAGATTTATTCAACCAAATATACTGGTTTTTGTTTGCATATAATTCAAGAAAAAGCAATCTCTAATTGGTTTCCCTGCAGCATGGACCGGGGAAATCAAAGTGGCTTAGGGCCTGAGCCGCAAACCTCCTATAAGTCATCTCATTAGCTTTCCTGTGATATGTCTGAAGACTGGGATTAGCTGATGATCTTAAATGGGGTTAGGATCTTCAGGGGGGAGGGGGCGGCGCGGGGAAGGAGAGGAGAGTGGTGGAGAGAATCCGAGGATTTTAAGAGACTTTAAATGCAAATCTTTACTGAGCCATTCTTTGGTTATCAGTTACCCAGTGGGGTGTCTGACAAATACAGTAAGGGGTCTTGTTCCCCATTATCTGTGTGATGAGGTACCATCTGGGCTCATAGAAAGAGACAGTCTATAAGATTTGGCTGAACTAATTAGTCAATGCATATGTTATCCAAACAGACAAATATAGTTCAAATCAGAAGTGACTGGGGCTTTAAAAAATTTATTAGCTGAGTCTCTGAAAGAAGTTTTTTTTTTTTTTTTGGTTTTTTTAGCTGAGCCATCCTGCCACCTGTTGGCAGCCCAGCTCTGGCCGGGAATTGAACTACTGTAGCTTAGAGCTAGAGCTCGCACTCTTGAGCGAGCTCTTAACCAACTGAGCCACTTGGCCAGCTCTAAGAAGTTGTTTTTTAAAGGAATTGGGAGGATGGTTCCTCCTTGTTCCCCACAAAAAAACACCCGTAAACCAAAAAAAAAAAACCAGAAACAAAAACTGTGACTCCTCCTCCTCTTCTTCTTTTTAAAAAAAATTTTAAACAGTGAATGCTGCACTGAAATGAAAAGCAAGATACTAATAAACATCTGACTTTCCTAAGCTAGATAGATGACACACATTAGGTCAGTTTAAGTAGGTGCTCTTTTTCTAATCTGTCCTTCTGTCAGATGTCTTTGTGAACTTCCAAAGGTACAGCTCTGTGTCAATTTTCTGATCAGAAAACATTGATGGCTTTCTATTATTGATATATAGCCTAGTATTAAAGGACCTTGATAACCAATCATAAGATAGCTAGCCTTTATTAGGTGCTGTGTATCAGATATGTTGCTACCCATTTCTTTATGGATTTGATTATTTAATTCTTGAAACAAAATTATGAGTTAGCTGCTATAATGATCCCTATTCTATCAATAAAGTTATAAGTTTAGAGAGATTAAGTAATTTAATTTGTCCAATGTCATGTAGCTAGAATGTGGTGGGTGACAAATATAAACACTGACATTTTGCATTCACTCTTCCTTAGGGGTCAGCAAATGATGGTCCGTGAGCTAAGAATGAGTTTTACACTTTTAAATGATTGAAAAAATCAAATGAAAACTAGGACTGTATTTTGTGGTTTGTAGCAATTACATGAAATTCAAATCTCAGTGTCCATAAATGAAGCTTTATTGGAATACATGCCTTTGTTTATGTATCATCTATGGCTAATTTCATATTACAATGGCAGAGTTGAGTAGTTGTGACAGAAACCATCTGGGCCACAAAATTAAAAATACATACTGTCTGGTTCCCCACAGTTTGCTGACCCCTGATCTACCTTAATCCATGCAAAGCACTGCCTCCCACCGCACTATGATGGCTTACCTGGTCGGGAGCTTGTCTTCAGATCCTTCCTCACCTCCTTCAGTACCTGCCATGCTCGCTCCTGGAACAAAATTTAATTCCAGTTCTACCTTTTGAATGCTTCTTATACTTTTCAGGCCCAGATCAAACCTCACTTATTTCACTTTTGAAAGTTTTGGTTGCCAGCAAACAGAAAACCAAATTCAAATTGGATTTTTTTTAAAAAAGAGAAAACATTAACTCATGTAAGATATATCCAGAAATTTGTCTCACATCAGGTACAGTTTCATCTAGGACAAAAGTGATATTATCAGAACATATAGTTCACGCCCTCCTGCCGTATCTAGCTTTTCTCTCCACAGCTTGTTTCACACCACATAGTCCAGAATGGGGAAGTAAAGAGAGTGTGTGTTTCATCCTTCACACACAAAAAAGAAAGACTGAGGCTCACAGTGATTGAACTGTCTTAGGTTATGTGTCTGAATGTCCGTGAGGTAATGTCTGTGATCAGGAGAAGGAATTATATGGATTGGCTCACAAGTGTTTGAAACCCCTCCCTGAACCAATCACTGTGGATAAATAGATGGGATACCCTGGTTGAACTAAGTCAATCCATGTCCACCCCTACAGTTGGGTCAGCACAACTGCAATCACATGGGTGAGAAATTTGGGATATGATTAAGAAGGAGGAATGGAAGAAGCATTGCTAGGAAGGCCCCAACAAATACCCACTACATCGCCTTGCCCCAAAGCCTTCCACACTTCTATCTACCCAGGCCTTTTCCTGGCGGGCAGAATTTTATCTTTCTTTCCTTTCTACTCCTAGAGCCTTTCCCATCTGAAGGCTTGAATTATAGTGAGTTGTATATATTCTGTCCTTCAACAACTGCTACCACTTGATACTCTTCAAATAGAGTCTGTTGTAATTATTGATTCCTGTGCTCGAGGCAGGAAACACTCTTACCTAAAAATTCTCCTTTAAGGAATCCTTATGTGGTTTTCAAAGCATGTTTTGCTGTCCCTTTTAGGATGGTGATTAATACTGCATGTGAGCTGCCAGGCTCCTGTAATGTTCACTTCTATTTATTTCTCCCCACTCTTAGCCTCTTGAACTAGGCAGGATGGTGAGGGACAGGGCCAGAGTTGAAGACAGTGTGAGGGTCAGAGACAGAATATAAATCAGGAATGTCTCTTTCATGCATTACTCCAAACAAAAGATGGGGTTTCACATTTTAACATGACAGATTAGACACAGCCATGTCAAAATGCCACACCACCTTTTTTTTTCCCCCACATCTAAGTGGCAAGATCAAAATCTCTTATGCATACCAAAAGACATACAGGATCATCATGGCGGCATGATTCCTGATAGCCCAAAGCAGAAAATAACGCAAGCAACCATCAGTAGTAGAATATATTGTGGTATATTCACATAATAGAAATCTATACAGTGATGAGGAAGAACAATCTACCACTAGACATAATGGTATGGATACATCACACAAATTTAATATTGGCCCTAAGAATCCAGATAGAACAGAATATACTATGTGATTCCGTTTATACAAACTGCAAGCCATGCAAAACTACCTTATATTGTTAGAAGTCAGGACAGTGGCCATCCTAAAAGATGATATGAGAGTAACTTCTAGGTGCTTGTAATGTTATGTTTGTTTTTTTGGGGTTTTTTTTCCTAATTGTCGGCTACACAGGTGCGTTCATGTGAGAATTCATTGAGGCATGCATTTATGATATGTGCATTTTTATGTATGTGTATTTAAATGTAATTGAAATTGAAATGGGAAAACAAAACATGTCTGTATCAAAATAGAGGCAGGCTCTATGAAAGTACTCTAATGTGCCTTAGCTTCTCCCCTGACTTCGAGGTGGGGCAGTGCTCTGAACTGAACGCCATATTTCGGGTAGGGTCTGACCTGTGTGGATCTGCAGCTGCTCTGGCCAGGGATGGGCATCCTTTCTGTGTGAGCAATAGAGTGAGGGCTTTAGCTTACTCCAGCCTGAGGCCTTAGCTGTGCTAACCAGCCATGGTCCGAGAGCTAGTGAACTCTGGTCAGAAGCCACTCTCACCCTCACTGTGGATGCTGCTACTTCTCCAGCTGCTGGTGGCTCTGTCTCAGGGTGAAAGCATTTACGTGACATCCTGCAGTTAAGCTTTTCTTCTTTCCCTGACCTTAAAGAATGAATTAGAATGAATTAACTGGTGCTCATTTTGTATCATTCTCTACCCTTTGGACAAATTGCTTCTTACTTTGGGGTTTGTGGATTCATAAAATTTATGCTGCAGCTTCATCCTTCAAGGTGAAAGACACAAGTAACCAGGATGCAGTGCTTCTGAGAGTCCCCATGAACTGAGGAAGAAGATGTGATTTATATGTAAGGTCACTTTCATTCCCTCACATTGAATACCACAAACATGCATTATATTGTCTCAGAGAGAATGTTTTCTTCTCCTGAGGATTTTGTTTTTTATGTACTTGAATTTGCCTATTAATACTTGATGTTAATTGGCCTTTAGGTGTTCCCTGTTTGAAGAGGGCAGTTCCTCCTCGCTTTTCATCATTTTCTTGGCTACACTATAAATGTCCTCCATTTATCAATGCCTGCCTTGGTCTTGCCGCTCCAAAGGATGCATCCTGTTTCAAAATGTGGTTTCAATGATGCTGAAAAAGGAGACAGGGGATGGCTGTTTGCTTTCTGGTATTTGATATTTTGCTCCCATCGCATCCTGGTGCTGTAATGAAATATCATGTAGAGTTCCTATAGGACTGATAAGCTACCCTCAGCCCGTAAAGATAGCTCTGTCTGTGCCTTACTGCTTTCCAAGAAAATCCCTGTCATTATGCAAACTGTTATACATTTCCTTTCAAACCCACTCATTTGCATTTTTCGCCTTTGAAAAGGCAAATTTGCTTTGAAAAGTGTAATGAAATGTGCCCAAATGAAAAATGGGCCCTGAGGATGGCTGGTACCAGCATGGGGCTTTAATTAAATGATTAGATGGCATTTGATATGAGTAGCATTTGAACTGCATCATGTTATCATTTAGTTTTGGGAGGGGAAATGTAGCTCGACCTTTAGAAATACTAAGAGATAATATGACCTTTGCTTCCATGCACCGTGGAGCTATGTACAGAAAGGCTTTCTCAAATTCTGTTCATTTTCCCCTGACCCCAGTCTCCCAGCTCTCAGGGCCCCTCACTCTCCCTGAACAAGCAGTGTCCTGTGATGCTTCTGTGACTTTGCACTCGGTTCCTGCTACCCCCAATTATCTTTGAACTTTCACTTCTTGCCTTTTTAGGGATCCTACTGTTTCTTCAAAGCACAGCTCACTTAGCACCCCCCTCCTTTTATTAAAGCCCCTAGACCGGGAGTTAGTTGCTTCATCCACTATCCAGAGATCTGCAAACTACAGCCTTCCTGTCTCCCGTTTCTGTAAATAAAGTTTTATTGGAACACAACCCTGCTCCTTCATTGACATATTGGCTAGGGCTACTTTTGTGTTACAGCAGCAAAGTAGAATCTTGCCAACAGAGACCACGGCCTGCAAAGCCCCAAATGTTTGCCATCTGGCCCTTTACAGAAGTTTGCCCAGATAAGCATTCCCTCCAGTCATCACCAGCTGGTTAGTGACTGAAAGCTGCATGAGAGCAGGACCTACCAGTTTTGTTTACCTTGGACTCCCTAGTACCAAACACAAGCCTGTCACACACAAGCTCCCTAGAAAATATCAGCTGTGCACTGCGGCTGTGAGACTTCAGTGAGCTGACAGATCTGTGCTGTCTGTTCAGTGCCTGGTACAAACCAGGCCCTTAGTAAATGCCCGTTTGCCAGACCTCTGTGGTCCCTCCCCCACACCTGGGCCACCAGGTCATCTTGTATGTTACCCTCAGCAAATTCATGTTTCTCTTATCTGCCAGACCTAATGGTACTTAATATTTTTTCAGATATGGGTTCAAATATTAAATTGATACCAAAGTTTAACCTAAATACCTCTATTCATTATTTTTTCCTAATACCAAGTGAACACTTCATTTATTCTAGGCACTGTACTCAGAACTTTACTTCCATTACCTCACTGTATAGCTAGTGCCACCCTTTGGAGGTAGATATTGCCATCATCCCATTTTCCAGGTCAGAAGTGGAGGCACAGTTGGGTTAATAAGCAAGGAGGCCAATGTTGTAAGTCTGGTCAAACTGAGACCCAAAACCATGCCTGCTGAACTCTTCCACCCCCCTCTTCCCCACTATATGCAGTTAAGACCTGCAGAATTTTTCCATGTCGTAAAAAAAACAAAGCATTTTTTAAAAGAGGTTTTTCAAGTTTCTGTGTCTCTTCAGTAATTGTAGACAGGTTTTGTGGAGGCTTATTGCTTCCTAAATTTGGAGTCCTGAAGAAGAGGCATACTTTTGCTTTCTACCTCATAAATCGTAAATCAGCATTCAGCTAAACTAACTGCAGAAGAATGCATAGCTCACATGACACACATGTGAGTGTGTGCACGTGCACACACACATGCAGCGAACATGTAGGAGCTAAATTGATGAGACACGAATCAATAAAAAACAAAGAAAATTAACACTGCTCAGATGTACTAGATCTATGCAATAGCTACTAGCATCCCTTTGATTAGTGACCCAGGTCTGGGGTTGAAACAATTCTTAGTGCTCTATGTGCAAAATAGGGAAAAGAAACTATTATTAGGGGTACCTAATGGTTTTCTTTTCAGACTAAATGAGTAGAATGTAAGACCTCTGAGATATGGATTTTTGGTCTCTTCTGTTTATAGTAAAAGCCCCAGGATATAGCAATGCCTTTACCAAGTTTGCACTCTGTATTAGTCAGTGTTTTCCAGAGAAACAGAACAACGGGCTGTGTGTGTGTGTGCACGTACATGTGCACGCATGTGTGCATGTAGATTTATTATAAGGAATTGACTCATGTCAGTATGGAGGTTAAGTCCCAAGATCTATAGTCAGTGAGCTCGAGACCCAGGAGAGCTCATATGTATTTGATTCCCAGTCTGAAGGCCTGAGAACCGCGTGAGCCGATGTAATCAGTTCCAGTTCAAGAGCCAGCAGGCTCGCTACCCAAGAAGAGCAGATGTTTCAGTCTGAGTCCAAAGGCTGGAAAAGATCAGTGTTCCAGCTCAAGCAACCAGGCAGGTGAAGTTTCCTCTTCCTCAGCCTTTTTGTTCTATTCTGGTCCCAACTGATTGGATGAAGCCCACCCACATTAGAGCAGGCCATCTGCTTTACTCAGTCTACTGATTCACATGTTAATCTCATGCAGATTCGCTCCATAGACATACTCAGAGTAATGTTTGACCAAATATCTGGGCACAGTCAAGCTGACAGATAAAATTAACTGTCACACATTCCATAAGTATTTGGTGATTTAATAAGTGAATTCAAGCATTGAGAACTGTGGTTGGATCAGAACAAGTGCTAAATTATTGTATTATTATTATTATTATTACAAATTTTTCCAAAAGTATTTGAGGTATTCTTGAACTCGGGTTGGCTTTAGCTAATCGTACACAACACAATATGTAATATTTCAGAGTTGAACATTTGGCATGAGCCTTATGGTTCTAGTATTATCTATGCAAATACTACATTGTAAGCCATATTAAAGATATTTTCATTTTTTGTTTCTCCTTTGTAAAATTTAGTTACCTAACATATTATTAGAACTCTCAGATGTGATGGTAGCTGTTGCCAGAATTGAATTGGTTTAGGGTCAGATATTTCTACTGTATGTTAGTGTGTGTGTGTGTTGGGGGCGGGGAGGTTGTATAGACACACATAAATGAGCAGGCTGCCTGTGTAGTTTTTAGGTCTGCTTGTATGCTGACACACTAATGCTTTATTATTCATTAGTCAACATAGTTATAATATTAGAGTAGGAGCTTATTATATTATTAGAGTAGGAACAGAGACACAAAAATAAGTCAAGTATTAATTATCTCTTAATCTACTCTTTTACTCAGTCCCAAAAAGAAACTGAGGGTAGAAGAACAAATGTGAGATAGTCCATATCCTCAAACAACTTACTGAGAGTTATTTATAAAGACAGTCATATAACAATGAACTGACAATGCAAAACCATAGGGAATTAAGTGTGACATGTGTCAAATTTATATGAGCACAAATGAAATTGGAGAAGAAATCAGTAGTACTTATAATGGAAGAGGCTAACATTGAGATAACTGCATTTACCCGTTAAAAATTTAGCATGCTTTTTTCAGAATCCCCCTGCGATTGCCTCCTTGTTATTTGTTTTTCCTCTCCCGCCTTCCACAGTTTCAGCATTCCCTCTGGTTCATCTGGGGTGGGCGTGCCATGGGATGAAGTGTTCACGTTCATGATTAAGATCCTCCTTGCTGTTTCTTGTAAATCTATCACAGATATTACTAGCTCGCCAGAGGTGCTTTTATTGACTTGGCACCTGGCTTGTTTGCAATTATAGATTATTTTTAAAGTTAGGAACATTTATGACCAATAGAACACGGAGTTTACAAAAATCAGACTAGATCTAATCAACTTTGAGGAGAAGAAATCAAAACTACAAGTGCATGGAGATTGTTCTCTGACAGTTGACGGTTGCTCATACCTTGAGCTAGCATGGAAGATAATGGAGGTGCTGGTGTTTACTCTTCACCATCCCGGGAATACTTACTGTACTAGTTGTCTAAAGCTGCCATAAAAAGTCATTGTAAACTTGGTGGTTTAAAACAACAGAAGTTTATTCTCCTATGGTTCTGGACACCAGAGTCCTAAATCAAAGTTTCCACAGGTCCACGCTCCCTCTCATGGCTCCAGAGGAGGAGGCTTCCTTGGCTCTTGCAACTTCTGGTGGTCCAGGTGTTCCTGGGCGTGTGACAACATACCTCCAGTCCCTGCTCTGTGTTCACAGGGCTTTCTTTGTGTGTCACTGTGCTTCTCCTCCTCTGTGTCTTCTCTTCTTTTAAGGACATTTGTCATTGGATTTTAAGGTTCATCTTGTTAATCCTGAGGATGACCTCATCTCGAGATCTTTCACTGAGTTCTGCCTGTAAAGACCCATTTTCCAAATGAGGTCATATTCACGAGTACCAAGGGTTAGCATGGTTTTGGGGGGGCTACAAGTCCACCCTGTTTACTTACCCTCCTATTCAGACTGTGGAGAGGAGCTGCCATGTTACTAGCACAACATTGTCGAGAACCAAGGCTTAAATGGCATATTTGGGATGAAATGTGAGTGATTCCACTGAATAATTATCCAAGTATGTTTAAAAATTTTTGTTAGTTGTTTCTCTGTTTCTGGAGAAGCCTCCATGTAAAGACTACACCGAACATTAGAAGCAAAAGCATTTTTCAGTCTTTATAATTCAAATCACTTCTGTTAAATTAACATTGTATCAAGATATTCGGTGACTTTTTAAAATTTTTTTTTATTTTTGCCAAAATGCTAGTTCTCTTCATTACTTCAGATACCATTTAGAGCATAAGTTGTGAAATACGTGTTTTTTTCCTTTATTATTATATAGAAAAAATGTACATATCTTAAGAGAAAGTTTTATTTCAGATTATTAGAATATTTCTATTTTATTTATTTATTTATTTGTTTGTTTATTTATTTATTTAGCTGAGCCATCCTGCCACCTGTTGGCAGCTCAGCCGCAGTTCAGCTCAGGCCGGGAATCGAACCAGTGACCCTGTTGCTCAGAGCTCACACTCTTGAGCTAGCTCTTAACCAACTGAGCCACTCAGCTGGCCCTAGAATTTTTCCATTTTCATACACATAGGTCTTACGGCCTAAATGTAGATGATAGGATGAGCCTATCAGAAGTCCAGGGGGTAAAAGACATGTCTGCCTTTTCTCAACAGCTTTATCCCTAGAGCCCAGTACGGTGCCTGACATATAATAGATAGTCAGTACTTCTCTGAATTAGTAATGTCCTATGAAGATATTTTCAAATTGATTAAATGATATATTTTGAGTCAAAATATGGCCACTCATTATGATTATACTCCAATATTTTCTCCCCTTCTCCAGCGAATTCTTTCTTCATTGGGAGATTGGTGGTGTCCTTTGGATCATTTCTTCATATTTAGGTTTGTTCTCTAGTTATATAGAAGAGAGGCCAGGAAGTCACCCTGATTGTTCAAGGAAGTTTTGGAACATTAGAGTCCAAAAACTTGGATTTACGACCAGAATCTTATAAGCTTTTCTCACTTGTTATGTGACCTTAGACAAGACTCAGTGTCTCTAATCCTCTGATTTCTCATATATGTTATTCATTCAACAAATTTTTATTGAGTGTCCGCTAGAGGCCAGGTGTTGTTCTTAGTGCTGGATGTAAAGCAGGGAAAAATATAGATAAGAGTCCTCACACTCAGAGATTTCAACCTAGTATAGCGAGAGTGATTATACCCCCAAATTAATAAAATATTAAAGTGTATCAGATAAGTGCTATGGGGGGAAATAGATCAGGAAGGGTACAGAGAATGCTAGGGGTGGGGAAGTGATGCAGTTTTGAGTAAGGTCAAGGAAGGTGTCGCTGAGAAGTGACATTTGATAAAGGTCTGAAGGAGTTGAAAAAGAGAGGCTTGCATGGATCTGGGTGGGTGGGGGGAAGCATTTCCACTGGAGGAAAGAGGAGGTGGAAGGCCCTGAAGTGCACACTGTGGTGTGCTGCTCAGACCCCCCCCTTGAAGACCGAGACACATTCCCTGGGCTTCTGGAATTCAGCTGAATTGGCTCTGGGAATCACTCTCAGCTGAAGAGAGTTGCCTCCTCCAAGGTCACACTCTCTCCCCAGGCAGGCTGCATCTAGTGAGCAGTCCATATTGGGGTGTAGAGCCTGGCTCCTTGGCCTCAGGCAGGATATTCATAGGGTATCTGAAATGGTCTCACTGGGCCAAACTCAAAGCATCAGCAGGGCTGCATTCCCCTCTGGGCTCCTGGGGAGAATCTGATGTCTGGCCTTTTCGAACTTTAATGGCTGCTATTATTCTTTTGTTGGTGGCCTTCTTCTTTCAGCTTCAAAGACAGTACCGGGGAGTCAAGTCCTCCCGCTCTGACTCGGCTGTCTACCCACCGCATTCCTATTTTAAGGCCCCTTGTGATTGATTACACAGGGCCCACCAGATAATCCAGAATAATCTCCTTATTCTAAGGTCAGTTGAATAACAACCTTAATTCTGCCTACCCCCTTAGTTCCCATTTCTCATATAATGTAGCATATTCACAAGTTCTGGGGGTTAGGTGTGGACACCTTTGAGAGGCCAGTCTTCCTCCCAGCACAGATAAAGACCCGAGCACTTCCTCCATAGCAACATGGAAGGCACCGATGCCCAGAGGTGGGTGGATTCGATGCTGGGAACTTGTGGAAGTACTTTTCTGATATTTTCACTTTTCTTAGTAATGTAAGAAGGAAGGTCAATAGCTAAGAGTTACCGAGAGCTCAAAAAGAGAGAAGTTATGGAAAAAAAAAAAAGTTATGAAAGTCCTCTAAGAGAGTGGGGGATGAGTTTGCCAGGACAATCTAATAATATTGCCAGGCCATACTTGAAGGCTTTCGTCTCTCCTACCTGCCCCATAGACTGTCATGAGGGTTGCGATGAATAAAGTACATACAAGTACAATAGTTTTAAACCTGGAAGCACTATGTTAATAAAAGTTACCTTCGTTGACTGCTTACCCTGTGCTAGTTCCTGTTCTGTGTATTCGCACGTATCAACTAAATTAATCCTTACAAGACAAGGAGATAGGTATTATTGTCATCTCTGTTTTAGTGGAAGAAATAGAGGCCGAAAGGGGTGAAATGCCCCAGGTCCCACAGCTGGGGAAAGGCAGAGCAGCTGAGTAAACCCAGGCAATCTGAACGCAGAGATTCCACTCTTCACCACTACGCTCTTCTGCCATCAGCTTCACGTATCAAATCCCCCACCAGATTTTTTGTCTCTTGTGGAGCAAGACCAAGGTCTTCTACTTATAAGGAAATACTGTTCACTCACTGCATCTACAAGAGGCAGACAATGAATATCCCTGAATGGATATAAGCATGGTGACAATAAAGAAAAAGTTACAAACATAAATCTTGGGGGAGAGAACCATTGGAACCCAAGTTCAACCATTTACTAGAAATATTGTGCTATTAGCAAGTCCAAGCCTCGGTTTCTTCATCTGTGAGATGGAGACAGAAAAATACCTGCCTCAAAGGGCTGCTGTGAGGATGACTTGAAATCATGTGCGCAGGAATTCCCTGGCCTGTCACTAAGAAAGCATACATTAAGGGTGAGTGACTATTTGATTAAAAAAAAATAATAATAATAATAAAATGCTGTGTTGAGAAGGGGGAGGGGCTTTCTCATCCTAACTCCAAACAGAACTCTTCACACAATCCTACACCAGGACCTTGCTGTCCCCAATGCCCCCCAAATTCAGGAGTTTATTCTCCAAAGACGTTCTTCTCTCTCTGCCTCATTTTCCACAGTTGAACATCAGTGAATGTAATTCAAGGTCAGCCAAAATACAAGATCACTACAAACTGGAAATCTAATTGTACCACTTAGCTACAGTGAGGTCATTTATGGGTACCTGGCCTCATTTGTCAGGTGAAATGTGACCTAACTTAGCACATTAATCAGCCTCTCACAGTCACCTATAGTTTTGCTTCCTATTTCTTCACTCATTCATTCACTTCCCTTATATTTATGAGCCAGGCCCTTTGCCAGGCGCCCTGGGGCGGTGCTGAAATGCCTCTTTGATCCCCCTCTTCATTTGCTTCCCTGTGGTTTCTCCAGGTCTCATCCTGAGTTCAGGCAGGAGATCATGCCAAGTGGCATTTCCCATTATGTCCCCCAGTTTCACACAATGTATATAGAGGGGGTCTGGGTACTTCTCTTAATGGAATTTTTTTCTTTGAATAACCTTTATTGTTCTGAGACCATCCAACTTTATGGTTTAGAAAGTGTTATATTTTGTTTCCTTGTTTTTGGATTTGAGATTTTGTTGATCTGCCTTTAGAGTAACTTTGGGTTGCTAGAATTTAATTAAATTCTGAATAACATTTTATGCATATAACCAGTGTTTTACGAGATATTTTTTAAATATTCGAAAGTGTTAGTAATGCTCTTATGATAGAGGTATTTTATATTTAGTACTATGTACTTACTATGTATTGGTCAGTCCACTAAGCGTGATACATATTTACTTGTTTAATACTCATAAAAGTTCCAAGGAAGGTGCATTTATTATACCTCTTTGTTTTTTTTCTTAATTTGAGGGAACTGAAAGAGCGATGAATTATCTCAAAGTCAAATACTAATAGGTTTCAGAAGGCTTTCCATCTGTGACATTTGACTCCAAAGCCCTTGTGTTAACCCCAGGGCTAGCGAGAGAGAAAACAGTTCTTAGAGGAAAACAAACAAAAGTCACCAATTGCACGTCAAAACAGAGATTTTATGGCATAGAGAGTTTCCCAGGGCATAATGCAGAATATTGCCTTTCTCTTTCTCTTCCCTTTCCTCCCTCCCCGCCTTTCTCTCCACCCCCCTGTGTTGCTCCACTCACTGTACCTGACAGTGATAACCCCACTTCCTTCATGGGAAGCCCAGCCCTGCCACTCTGTTGACTGGTTAGCTGTGGGATGCACTCAGAGGAGCTGAGAGTACACTCACTCACCACTGAGCTGCTCGTTGCCATCATGGGTAGGACCCGGCCCTAGCCCAGCACCAAGCCCAGCCCAGGTGGGCTTTATGACTTGTACCTAGCATGAGGTGAAGAGCTCAGGCCTGCGGCTCTCTCCTGACATGTTCCAGCTCTATGATCTTCTCTGAGCAAACCCTTTGACAAAACTAGCAAAAGCCTATGCATATCTCCCCACGTTATTATTTTCAAGATAGACCAGTGAAAATTCTTATTCAGAAAAAAATTAAATGCAGCTGAAAGGGGAGATTCCTGATGAAGATGAACCCATTTTTACCTCCCTAAACCTGAAGCCTAACACCTTAAAAAACACCTGCATTTGGTGGCTGCACAGATGTAAGACTTCCACAAGGACAGTAAGTAGGCCTTGGCTTTGTATCTGCATATGTAAATAGGGTCATGGAAGACATTCCGTACAGGACAGAGTTATAGCCTACGCAAGGAAGTGCTGGCTCCTCTCCAGAATGCTGAAACTGACTCAAGTTGTCGTTTTCAACTCCCACTCTAGGCCCAGGGTCTCTGTTATTTCTGTTACTGTAACCAGAAATTCCACATTCTCACTTGGCATTGCTCAAGTATTTTGATGATGGCAAAATGAAGATGGGGGCTAAGAATGGTATAGAAGAAAAGCTAAATATGAATTCAATAATCAGAACTTTCAGGAACTCAGTTATTAGCTATAACGTTTTCCCTGTCAGTTTTAGTAACTGAAATTTCTGATGTTCTATCAGTGTTTCAGGAAAATCAAATGTCAACCCGATTTTCCTTTCACTTGCTTTACATTCCTCCTTCTAGTGTGCTTCTGTTGTTAAACTGCTAATATTTGGACAGTTATGCCTTGCTTAAAGATACAAATAAATATGCTCCTTTTTATTTGATTTAAAATGTATCTTAATTTTAGATTTTATTCTGTATATTTTATTTTAATGTTTAAGCAAACACCTCTCAATTAGTCTTTAAAAATAATCTTCCTGGGCTGATGAGTATTTGCATTTCTCATTTTAAATCAACTGCAGCTTTAATTGTATACTTTGGGTGGGAAATAATTTAAAATGTTGCCTTGAAAATAAAGTGTGAATCATGATAAATATCCAGGTAACCAGTTGCTCCCTTCAGCATTTAATTGGCTGGCAATTTAACATTACAGCCAACAAATAAACATTGTGGGTATTTGCTGCTAAAGACTAGTGCAGATTAAAAATCCAATTAGCCAGGCTGTATGTGGCTCCTCTACTCTCACCTTCACAAGGCTTAATCTCCATTGGACAGAAATGAGAACGAAGAGTTCTCAGCTCCTTCCGATAGTAGGAAACTAAGGCATTTATTAAACCATGTACGTTTTTGGTTTTGGTCTGTTGCACAATTATTTTTTTAATTCTTTAATCCAAGCCTTTGTGGAGCAATGCAGGTTCTCAATGGATAGAGCAATTTTCACTGAGAAATGAAAGAAAACAGAGTGGTATTGGGTATGGTGGAGGCTTTGTGCATATATATTTAGTAAGTACATACTTTTTTTTTTTAAGATTTTATTGGGGGAATTGGAGGGAAACAGTGTTGGGGAATCGGGGAAGGAGAACAGACAGGTAGACAAATTGATGTTTTGTTCTTCAGTCTAGTTGTGGAGGACATCGCTTCACTGGCCCATGTTGGTATGATCATTGCACTCTTCCAGCATGAGGCAATCGGTCGCCGGTCATTGGTCGGTCGCTCACGGCAGGTCACGGCATCTCTCGCTGGCTGCCAGCCACTCATGTAGCTCACGGCAGCCCACTGCAGCCTACGTAGTCGCTGGCGACTCACAGCAGCCCAGCTCAAGGTCTAGCTGTTGTTCACCATCTTAGCTGTAGAGGGCGAGCATCACTGGCCTTTAATGTGGGATCTGACTCTCGGCCCTGCTGCTCAAAGCTGGTGCTTCCAAGCGAGCTCTTAACCAACTGAGTCACTGGGCCGGCCCAGTAAGTACATACTTCTTATGCAGAGGACCTCAGGCAATGTTTAACCCATTGATAGAAGGGGGTTAAGGCTTTTCTAATTAATAATAATACAAATAATTGGTGGATGCTCACTATGTGTCAAAGGCTTCATTGCATTTATTGCAATGATTGCATTTAATCATTGCAGCATTTAAGTTAGGAGCTATTAGAATCTCTCTACTACAGATGAGAAAACTGAGGCTTCGAGAGGTTATATGATCTGTGCCTGGTCACACAGCAATCGGGGTAGAGTCAGAATTTAAACCCAAACCTGTGTAAGAACTTATTTTCTTAATCACTACATTTTACTGACTATAAACCCATGATGCCTTACTGAGCTTAGGAGAATCATTGCACTGGGTGTTTGTGAGAAGCTTTAAAGTGTGTATTTGCCTTTGGAAATGATTCTGAGTCATTCCCTCCAAAGCCCTCCCCTTCATTACTAGTCTAGTGCATACTTGGGCTTTGGCATTCAAATGTCACTGACGGGATATTTGCTGTCCTTCCACTAACCTGGATCGTGGGGAGGACTCAGTGCTCTCAACTAGACACTGTTCCAGGGACTTCTTTACAGCTGCTGTGCTTCCTCAGCCTTGCAACCTTGCGTGCTAGGAAGGCTTCAGAGGCACTTGCAATAGCAGCAGGAAATACAATTATAGCAGAAAGCAGTGGGTTCTGCTTCATTCGAGTGTGGCAAGACTGAAATAAGAAAGGGTCCTGAGCCATCCAGAGAAATTAGGGTGGTGAAGACACGGGTCACCACCTGGGAGCATCTTTCACAGTCGGCATAATAGGTGCTTGATTGAGCTTGCGCTGTGTGCGCACAGCTACACTAAGTGGCCCGGCAAGACACAAAGGAAACGGAAACCTGGGCTCTGCAGCACGGGGATGTTTTAAGAAACTGTTCCCGACAAAACCACCGGGCCTTAAATGTTGAAATCATAATGCTTTTTCAAACGAGTTACCTTAGCGGCCCATGCACTCTTTTTCAGCAATCCCGCCAGTGTTCATTTACAAAAGCTATTTGAAAATTACTTTCAGAATCCTTTTGAGGCAGACAAGAAAATCTGATTCCATTCAGAGCAGACCTCAGTTTTGTCACCCAGTTTAGTCACCTGCCCGCACTTGGCCCTGAACTAATTTGAACTCTTTCCAGTAGTCAGTGTTGACGTTCAAGGGCAAAAGCTCTGTCATCACGGGTATTGACGAGAGTACCTTACACACCATTAAGGCAATTTCTACACTTGTCTTTATATCCTCTTGTAGTTAACAGCTCACCATACCTATTCAACCAAGGTTTATTGACTTTAACTGAAAAAACAAAAGTTCCAAACACTGGCAACATCTCCGGAGTAATCTAGTATCTTAAGGTGAATACTTTTCATCAACAAGGTTTGGAATTTATTATAGTCATAATTTTATTAAATCAATTATTTGCTATCTCCCTGAAGCACTTATGTAGTTTTAACTGTATCTGATTAAAATTAGTCCAAAAGTCATTGAATTCACCATACCATGTATCAGTCTCGCTAAGAGTTCTTGTTTTGCTTGAGCGTTGCCCTCATTGGCTCACAGAATGATCTAGGGCAATAATATTGGTAATGATGGTGACCTTTCCTTGCACATTCACTCCATACTAAACATTGTTGTAATTATATTTTGTGTATTGTCTTACTTAATCCTCACAACCACCCTATAAAAAAAATTATTATCCTTATCTTCCCATCCTGGAGATAAGAAACCTGAGATTCCGGAGTGTTCCATAAAGGATTCCATGACTAACACAGGTGATCTGTTACTCAGGAAGAACCCCAGCCATCCTTACTCTCCTCTCCGCCATTGCAATGATGTATGCAATCGGCACAGGGTTGAGAAACACAAAAGCTTAGTATTTTATTGCATTTTTACCAAAAAAAATCCTTCTTTTTCATATTACATGAAAATGAGCCCTCAGAAGAGTCAGAAAAATAAAAGTCACCTGATATTGAAGCACCAAAAAGTCCAGGCTTTGGTGCATGTCATTGCATATAACTCAGCTTTTGTTCCTATTTCATAGCCCTATAACATTCATTGTTCCTCACCTGGTTTCTATGGAAATTGTTCATGAAGTTACCTGCAAAAGTGAATAGCTCCTTTCTTTTACAGTTACGCATTGCTATAGTAAGAGAAAACCAGCTGTATATATTCTAGATCTGCTTTGCTTTTCTATGATTTAACGACCAGGGTGGTGTTTCCCTTAAGACAGTTGGATATTTCTTTTTGGCCTAAATATACTTCACCATCTACTTTTCCACCACGAAGGTGGGGAGGGATGGAAAGAAGAGACGTACACTTTCCCTGGATATATATGATGGGCTAGCTTTTGTGTTCAGCCGTAAATATAGATTTGCTAGTTTAATCAATGAAGACTCTATTAAGGTTCCTCATTACATAGACAAAGGAAGGGAACTAACAATGCACAGCCAGCCTGTGCCAGAGCTAGGATTGCATGCCAAAGTTATAATTCCAGAGCCCACGCAATCCCTGTACATTCTGTGGCCAGAATCCTCCACCTCTGTTGATGGGCCAGCTGCTGGGGCTTTGCCCAGCTCTGCGAAGTGACGGCCATTCAGCCCCTGCCTGTATGCTCACCTTACCCCAGCTGCTCATACAGGTGAATGTTAATGGAGATTTAACATTCCTCCTGGAACCCCAGCCCTGGGACACTGTAGCAGCCTCTCTCTGGCCAGATAAGTAGGTCCTGGAATTGTTCATGGCTGCCTGAGGACAAGAGGGTGAAGGCTGGAGAAGGCAACTTTCAGAGAATGCCAGAGTCCCCATTACCATCCCCCACAATGTCCAGGCTCTCTATGTGGAGCCTCTCTGTCCTGTACAATAGGAGAAATTGGGAGTGTGCTGGTCCTAAGCATTCTCCCCAGTTTCTGCAAACCTGAGGTTAGACCTTCCTTCAGAACCCTTCCCTTTGTCTCAAGTAGACTTCTGTGCTGCAGGATGCTACGTGCACCATACACCCCAGAGCTCTCTCCTCTAGTGCATCCTAGCCCTCAGCCTACTTCATCAGCATCAGAAGTGCTTGGTCCATGACCTGGGTCTCCTCCTCCCAACAGAAGAGGATGCACTCTCTTCTTTATCCTCGCCTCTGTGTGTCTGTGGTAGTTCAGATCCTGCCTGTGGCTAATGCTGCACAATTGAGAACATCCCCAGCCATCAAAACAGGGAAGTTCTTTCTTATGTCTCACTTTAACTCTATTTCTATGTCTTTTAGCTAATTTTAATAAGTATGGGGAGGAGGACTTGAGGAAAAGGGAATTTCCCTGCCTGGCGCTCTCTTCATGGAATGATAGATTTGCTTCTAGAGTTAAAACCAATTTTTAAAATCATCTTTAAAAGTTTGCAAATCTGATAAACCTCTTACAACAGCATGCACTCACTTAAAACACACACTTTGAGAAATGTCTTCATGCCAAGAGGAGTAACTGGAAGTCCTGCATTCTGTATATTCTTCTCAAGTCCAAATAGAATCACTTCCCCCTTAATAAATGCCCACCTAGTCAATGTGAGTCCACACCAATGTGACTTCAGCATCCTGAATGTCAACACGTGTTCCAGTCTCAGAGCGACAGAGAAAGCAAATTTTGCTATCAAGCTCTGGGTTCAAGTTCTCTATCATCCTTATCAGTTGTGAAGTCTTGGGAAGATCCCTTGGCTTATCTGAGTCTCAGTGACCTTATCTATAAAATGAGGATAATAATACCCTTTCTTACTAAGAGGTGCACATAAGAAATTAATGAGGCAATGTGTGGGCATTGTGTTAGGCAGAAGTCAGAAGTGGTCACAACACCATTTTGTAAACATTCTCATGAGCCACATCAATAAGATGCAGGAAACTGTGGGATGCAATAAACTCGGAATTACTCTGCCAGGGTTCCGATTGCCTGCTCTGCTTCTTACCAGCTGGGTGACTTTGGGTGAGTATGAAACCTCTCTGAGCCTCATTTCTCTCATTTCTAAAATGAGGGTGACAATAATGGTCCTAAATTCTTGGAGTTGTGAGAATTCACTGAAGTTGGTTAGCACAAGGATAAATACTCAGAGTTTTCCAATATCAGTGTTAATATTAATACTGGTTTGCGTCAGGTAGCAGATAGTCATGAAATGTTAATTACTTCTGTGGTTCCATTCCACTTATCACATTTTATTTTTATTTTTTTATTCATTCATTCCAACTTTATCGAGATATGGTTGACAAATAAAAGTATATATTTAAGGGGTATAATGTGATGTTTTAATATACATATACATTGTGAAATGAATATAGCAATCAACTTAATTAACACATCCATCAACTTGGAGGACTGAAACATTCAATTTGGCAGTTATAGTTCTCATGGCAAATGAGGCTACTGGTGTCCCTGGCTTACATGTCACTCTTTTGTGAGTGTGATTGATCTGAGTCAGTCTACTTCAGTCCAACCCAATGCTTGGATGACATCCAGTTTCTATACTTGCAAAGCTAATGGCCTCAGACCCTGATTGCCTGATTGTCACTCTGAGAGATCCAAACCCTTTCCTTTCTGGTATCTCTCTCCTCTACACACAACTGCAACGAAATCCAGATTTAGGAGCTTAGGAAATACAGTGATATATTTTGTTATAGTCATTCAATTATATCACCACAGTTTTTACCAGCTATTGCTATTCATAGTCTTATGTTTTATTTGTTTAATTTTCAGTTATTTTGCAAAGGACACTTTAGGTTTTCTAAAAAATATCTCTCTCTCTCTCTCTCTCTCTCTTTATCTACATCTATACTATCTCTATATATGTGTGTGTATGTGTGTATATGTGTATATATACGAGTATATGTGTATCTCCATACACACAGATATTGTGCAGCTCCTCCTTTATTGTCTGACACCCTGGAGATTAGTGGTCATAACTGGTGGCTCCTTTTCCTGGAGCACTTCTTTCATTAGGATCCTCCCTTCCTTCCCACTCAGAGTTGGGAAAGTGTCTAACAACCCCCTGCTCGCCTGAGCACTGAGTGGAATGTGAGCTGCCTGGGGACCTGAAGCTGAGTTACACCTCGCCTATGATGATTGTCTCTGTCCATTTAAGGTCCACTTATCTTGAGCCCTCAGCTTAGTGAGAGCAGAGTTGTTCCACTTGGAGGGAAGTTTCCCGTGTCATAAGCGGAGGTAGGGGAGCATATTGCGAAACCAGCTGCCATGAAATTGAATTACAGGTGTCGTATTCTCCCTGCCCGAAATTGCTCCATTTTACCATGGGCCTTTCTGTTTGTTTGGAACAAATAACTGCAATTTACTAGGATGCTAAGAGATGAGGGTATAAGCAGTGAGAGGTTGTTTAAGGTTTCCATAATGATGGAAAATTACTCCTATCCATTTCAAGTATGGTTTCTCTCGCGAGCCACCACATTTAAATGGGAAGGGAGGAAATGCCTCACTTTTTTAATACTCTTCTCTCGGCACAATGCTCTTTAAAGGCGCTCCAGGTTTCTGTAATGTTCTTAACCACACACCCTATCAGTTTTATTTATTATCCTGTGGAATATGTTCAGTAATGACTTCTGAGGCGGCCAGGAGTGAATGGACAATTTGCTTTCACTGCCTCGATCTCCTCAACCCATTTCCTCTTAATTTGGTGGAGATGGTGTGGAGATTCTAGAAAAAGGAGTCACAGAAATGCTTGAAGGAGGAAAGCTCCAAGACACCTTTTTTCTGCCTCATAATTGAACATTGTCAGGAGTTATTTCTGTGTCTCACCTCCTTTCTTCAATGCATTTTAGCTTTCCAAGGAGCATTATTGTTTTCAAGAGGAAATGGGAATGATTTTAAAGGTTTTTTGTTTTTTCCTGGGACTGTTCACACACAAATAAACTGCCTCAAAATTACAAGGTGGTTGGGATGAGGTGGTGAATGGTGATCATTTTTATATGAAACAGGCATTAAAGTGTTCATCACTTTGTCAGAGACAAACAAAAGCACTGTAGGAGGTTGATTAAAATATGTAATTTTTGGGCCGGCCGAGTGACGCGTTGGTTAAGAATTGGCTTGGGAAACCAGAGGGCCCCGGTTTAGATCCCACATACTAGGGCCAGTGACGCTGCCCTCTACAGCTAAGATGCTGAACAACAGTTCAACCTGGAGCTGGGTTGCCGTGAGTCACCGGTGGCGTAGGCTGCAGCCCCTGCTGCAGTGGGTTGCCATGGGCTACCGTGTGTAGCCAGCAGCCAGCGTGAGCGGCCGTCCAGAAGCCGGCGACTGATCTGCCTCGCCCGGGAAGAGCGCAATGATGGTGCCAACTTGGGCCAGTGAAGCAACATCCTCCACAACTAGACTGAAGAACAAAAGGACAGCAACTTGTCTGTTCCCCTTCCCCCAATTCCCCAGCACTGTTCCCATCCCCCAATTCCTCAATAAAAATCTTTAAAAAAAAAGAATATGTAATTTTTGTGGATGATCTAAATTTAAAAATAAATTGCCAAGTTTCCTAAATGATAACTGTCTGTCAATAATATTTGAGACACTTCTCATGAAAGGAAACTTAGAATTAGGCTGGTGGGGGGGATTTATTAAGTGGCTCATGGTACATTGGTGTTTTTAAACTCATTTCTGAATTACTTATGCTTTTAGGTAATTTTTTTACTATGCATATATAAATGAATACATTCTTTTTGTAAAATTTCCATAATGAACAACAGAGGAATATTATACCTGCATCCCCACCCTCCCACTTATTCCTTGTCTCATTAATACTAACTAGATATATGTATATCTTCCAGATGTTTTCGCATGAAGGCATGAATGCAAATTGATGCAAATAGTACTGTACAGTTTTACTTTGTGATTATTTTAAGTAAATGAGGTCATATTTTATTATTTTTTCTGTAGCTTGTTTTTTCACTTAACACTATATTTTGTAGATATATTCACATTAATACATATAAATCTAGATCATTCTTTTTTATTGCTTAATATTACTTCATGATGTGGATCTACCACAATCTATTTAACATATTTATAGACATTTAAGTTGCATTGCTTTGCTTTGTGTATGCTAGATCTGTAGGGTAGACATCTAGTTTTTATTTGCAACACAACACTGTTGGAACCTGATGACTGGTCATCCTGGACTAACCCATGGCTTATATAGAAAACGCTAACTGATATAAGTTGCGAGAGCAGGTGGATTTTTGCCCATGGGGTTGTGTTGGATAAGGTGTTAAGTTAGAATTAAAACCTACTGGTAATTCGTAAGTGTTGTTTGCCTGTAAGGAACCCTGCAGAGCTGAACAAGCACATGTCAAGATGTGAGAGAACAGCAACAATTAAAAAGAAAAAGCAAATAGAAGAATTCATGATAAGCAACATTTGGATTGTTTACCATTTTGACAAGTGGCTCTTATTTTAGAAAAAAGAAAGTTTTGTTCATTGTCTTTGTAAGTCTTTTAGAAAAAGGTCACACATATACACACGTCCGCACATACATATGTGCACACACACAATGTGGGTTCGCTTGGTAACATCACAGGACTCAGGCCGTTCAGAGGCAGAGCCTCAAATAGTCAAGGAGCAACAGTCCCAATCTAGAGCAATCTGTCTGCGAGACACCCCGTTCACCTAGGACAATAGGTGACCTGCAGAGAGCACCCGTATTCTCCTCTCCCAGCCCCCAGCCCATTTCACCTATCAGCTCACGCATCCTCTGTCAGAATGACCATGGTATTCCATAATATGGATGCAGTGCAATTTATTTTCACTTATTGATAGACATTTAGGTTGCATTATTTTGCTTTTACCAAAGAAGGTGTTGCCGTGAACAGCTGTGTATATGTATTTATGTGCATTGTGCACCAGATCTCTAGGGTAGAGATAGTGACCTTTTGTTTTCAGGCTCTAGTTTCTCCCAGTGGCGTTGATTGTGCAATAACCATCATTCTCTACTTGATAACAGCTAAACCACTGTCATTTCTTAGGGCATTCAGATGCTAAACATTTAACACATATTAATTTGTTTACTCATTAGTTAGTAAATATGGATAGAAAGTAAATCCTGCGCTAAATACAATTCTAAGTGCTGGAGATACAGCAGTAAACACAGTAAAGTTTCTGGCCTCACGGAGGATCCATTGTAGTAGAGAATCTCAGACAACAAACAGATAAATAACTGCTACTATAGATTGTTAATACAAATTGCTATGGAGAAAAATAAAGCAGAAAATGATGAGGGATGCTAATTATATAGGGTTGTCAGGTAGGACTTTTCTGAGGGCTGTCATTTGAGCAAGAATTTTAATGATGTAAATATATCATGGATTTTATACATGTATACATGTGGGTTACATATGTTTGTGTATATCACCTGCAAGGACATCTTCGCTGCCCCTCTTTTACAGGTTAGTAAGCTGTTGCTTAGGGAGATGAAGTGTGTATTATAAATGTTTTTCAGGCCTTTTGAGCATTTTGAGCCTTGCCTCTGCTCGGGGCCTGCTGCAAACTCTTTGGAGTGTACTTTCTTTCCTAATAATGATGCCCTGGCCCTGGGCCCCTTGGGCCTGTTGAGCTTTCTTTGCTCGGTTTGCTCTAAACTCTTCGGAGTGTACTTTCTTTTCTAATAATGGCCCTAGAGCCATTCTCTACTGCTTGGGCCTGCTTCTAGTTGTTTGAAATGTATTTTTACTTCTAATAAACTCCTTTTCTGCTACTTTAAAAAAAAAAAAAGAAAGAAATGTTTTTCAGTAGCAAGTAATAGAGCATCCATCTACCAGTGACCTAAACAAATGGGAGTTAATTTTCCTACCATGACAAGAACTGGGCAGGAGGCAGCTACTTGCTCCGATTAGGCAACTCAATGACGTCAGAGCCAGCATTTTTCTGATGCTCTCAGCCTTCTCCTCCTGGACTTAGCATGGCTTCCACAGGCATTGTGTCTACTTGCCAGGCAGGAGCAAGCAATGAAGAAAAACACCGATTTTCTCTGTCTCTTTTATCAGGAAAGAAAGTAGGCTCGGCAGATTTTCTCCGTCATCTTGTTGGGAAGATCAGTGTCCCCCGGCTGCTCCTGGCTGTGAGGAAGACTGAGGCAAAGTGAGTATTCTGTTTTTGTAATTTCTTTTAATGGAGAAAGTAAGGGAGGAAGTAAAAGTGAGTGTTGGGGTAATATTTGCTTCACCATGAGTTATATACCCAACAGCCCATGTCTAGCAAGCCAGGTGTGCCTGGCCGCAGAGTTCTGCTCTCTAATTTATCTTTATCTGATTCATTTGGGGTAGTCATTGTCTCTTACAGGTCTGGAGGAGGTGAGTAATGGTAGTGACAGCTCCTACTGAAATACTAGTAGCAGTACCATATAGGAGATTACAACAAAATTTTGGTTGCTGTGTGGTTGATATTGGCAATACCACACTGTACTGTTTTAAGTATAATGTGCAGGCATTGAAATTTGTCTGGCAAAACTTTTCCTGTGATTGGTCCCTTGTTTCATAAGAGTTTGTCTATGATTACTGTAAATCCCTGCGATTGAGTGGTTGCAAATCCTGTGACCACAGACATGCTTGCAGATGCAACTTAGGTATGGGGTCACAGGGAAAATAGTGAAGTAAATAATTTATCTTCTGAAGAAATACTGACATAGTATTCCTGGGGGGTTGTCCAGAGTCAGAGTCCTTCATACCTGTTTAGTGTCCTTCAGTTTACTGTTGTTTTTACCTGCACTGACTCATTTGTTTTGCTATCCTGGGAGATAATACAGGAATCATTGTTGCCACCCTACCCGGGTAAAGTGATACCTAGAAAAAACAAAATGACTTTCAATATTAAAACAAACTTAACATTTTCTAATCACATGTTCCTAGGTAATATTAAAAGTTCTTCAGTAGCATTGTTAAAGAAGATTCAATTGCTCCCCTTCAAATAGATGACTGCCTCTAATTCCCTCCTGTGTAGAAATTCTGAACTGTCTTTGGTTAGATATAGAATGATCATTCCTAGAATATATGTCAGTTCACTCAATGTAGCATATTGTAAAAGCCTTTCAAAGTGAAATGATTAGATTAAGTCATTTAAAAATATTTTCTGTACATTTTGAATTGAAGAAAAGAATAATACATGTTAATTGTCAAAGATACAAACAATACAAAAATTTTACACCGCACAGTGAAATTTCTCGTTAGTCACCACTTCAAAAGATCACCACAATTAGCAGATTCATTTATATCCTTTTGGACATTTTTCAATAACCATTTGCAATGGTTATTATTTTTGTAATAATTATTGTTAATGGAATAGGATAGGGTTTTACAACTTCTGCTGCCTAACTGTATTTTATGAACAATATATTGTGATCTTTTCATACTCGTATACTTATAACCACCTGTTTTTAATACATAGTATTTTATTTAGAAATGAATTATAATTATTATAGCCAATCCCCTAATGACAATTTAGTTTTTTCCCAAAACATTTTATATTATTATGAGCATTCTTGAACATATCTATGTATCTTTAAGCAGATATTTAATATTTCCTTGTGAAAAACACCTGGAAGTGGTATTGATTAATGAGAAGGTAGGCACATTTAAAATTTTATATATATTACAAAATTACCCTACAGGAGCAGTGTACAAGAGTGCCTTTTCCCTACATTCTTACTGGACTGGGTATTATGCATTTTTCATCCTTGTTAATCTGAAAGACAAATCAGTGATATGTCCATTTTAATTTGCATTTCTTAGATTAACAGTGAATTTAAGAATCTTGAATATGATTGTTGGTCACGATTTCTTTTGTCATCTTTATGCTCTTAGCCCCTTTTTCACTTAGATTGGTTTTGGATTTTTTTGATGACATTCTTTAGATAGTATAGATGGTAACCCTTCATGTCACCTATTTTGTCATCCCCCCCCCACTTTGTCTTTTAACTGTGTTTATGGTATCTTTTGCTATATCAACTTTAAAATTTTTATATAGTCAAATATGTAGTTTTGTTTCTTTTTTTTTTTCTTTCATCGTTTTGGGTCTTAGGTCAATGGAAAGTCAGAAGCAGTCTGAATATACAGTATTTCAGGTTGGAAACCCACTCTGAGTGGAGCTTTGGCAATGTGGGAGCTCGTCAGACTTGACTAATTATCATTCTGTGGCTGATATTTACCCACGCCCATATGCACTGTGGTCCAAACCAGGATTTAATAACCCATAGCGTGTTTGCACAGCCTTCCTCATTTTCTAACCATTTAACATTAGTTCTGAAAGATGAATGACTCAGTTTTTACTGTAGTCCCCTGTGAATCAGGCTGTACCCTGAGAAGGCTTTTCAGGGAGGGTCCGTGGCTCAGTCACAGCAGCACAGGAGTAACTTCTTGGCAAGTTTCATGCTTTTGTTTTGTCCAAATGTTCTCTCTAATGAATCATAGGCTCAACCTCACCCAAGCTTGTCAGTGGTGATGGGTTTTCTAAACGAAGGGAATTGGAGTACAAATCATCAGGTGAGAGAGAAAAGAAATGGCCATTCAACTAAATGTGCAAGTTAGTGAGGTGCCATGAATATAAATGTCGCTGGAATAAAATATATAGACTCTATCCTTCAGTATTCTTTGATTTTGAGTGTGGAAATCCTATACGCCTGGCCTTGAACTCTAGCCTCTCCATTTAAAAATTATGTGAGACAAGTTACTTAACTTTTCAAAGCCTCAGTTTCCTTATCTATAAGATAGCTAATGGCTGCCACTGCTAACACCTAAAGATCACTTATTGTATCATTTCTGATCTTCATTTCAATGTTGATTATAAAAGACTGGGTGATCTGTCTTAACGTCAGTGTGCTCTGGCCTCGGGTGCAGGCACTATTTAAAAATCATAGCAGATGAAAGGGAATAAAAACTGAGTGAAACTGTCATTAATTTGGCATTTTATAAGCAAGTTCTCTCTGGCAGTCGATTCATGCTGTCTGTTAAAGTAGCCCAACTTTTCATTTTTATTTTATTTTTTACATCTCAATCTTTCGTGACTTAAAAATGATGACATCTGAACATTTCTCAAGCAGTTACTGCATATTTATGAAGAACAGTTAATCTGGAAAAGTAGAGAGAGAGAAATCATAAAATTTTAGAGTTGAATGATTTTCAGGCTCACGTACAGTAGAGGAATTTGAAACTCAGGCAAGCTCTGTTCCTTGCCCAGCATCAAATATTAGTAAGAATGATACAGAGCAACTACTACAAAATTGTCATGCTTCAGTGGGGGGTCTTGGGCTGGTTCCATTGTATCACATCTAAGGGTGAGGTACAGGGTAAGGTGATTTTTCTCTTCCACATACTTTCTTTCTGCAGGTGTCAGGGGCCATCTAGATGCCCAGAAAGGGTGTTCCCACAGGTCACAGTGCATGGGGATCCAGCAATGTCCAGGTCACAGATATGTGAAGCTCCCATCAGACGGCCAGCAAGATGCTGGCAGTACAAATGGTGCCCCCTGCTGGACACACCTGGAGCTCAGCTACTGGATACCACACTGAGACATAAGCGCAGCTCATGTCAACAGAGTAGATGGGATGAGGGAGCTTTCCTGGTTCCCAAGGGTGTGGGGTCCATACAGTGGACCCCTAACGGGATGATGCTCCACAGAAGATGGAAGGCCTCTGGAGGTGGCCTTGTCTCCCTTTGGCATGGCCCCTCCAGGTCTGGTTCTCCTCTCTGAGCTGATCCTCTTCTAGCAGCACCCCTATCTCTCCTTTTCAACTCAGAACATTTACTCTAGACTAGGGTGGAAAATGTTTCCACCTTATTCAACTCATCCACCCCCAAATCTATTTTCTATGCCAGAGAGTCCACCCATTTCCTGGGGCTTAGAATGGTCTCCTCCTTGTGAACTCTGTGCATTCTTGCTGTGTTATTACTCCAGGAGTAAATGACCACAGAATATCTCTGATAAGTGAAGAAGGGCCAAGAGAGAAAAGGGAATCCTGAGAACAAAAATGCATGTGTGTACATTTTCTTTTTTACAGATTTTATTGGAGAATTGGGGGAGGGGAATAGCATTGGGGAATTGGGGAAGGGGAACAGAGAAGTTGCTGTCCTTTTGTTCTTCAGTCTAGTTGTGAAGGACATCACTTTACTGGCCCATGTTGGTATTGTGATCATTGAGCTCTTCCCAGGTGAGGCAGTCACTAGACGGCCGCTCACAGCGGCTCACAGTGGCTCACAAAAGCGCACGCCCGCTGCTGGCCATCCCCACTGCAGCCTAAACCGTCATCGGCGACTCATGGCAGCCCAGCTCCAGGTCGAGCTGTTGTTCACCATCTTAGGTGTAGAGGGTGCAGCATCACTGGCTCTCATATGTGGGATCTGAACCCGGGCCCTGCTGCTCAGAGCTGGCGTCCTAAGCCAACTCCTAACCAGTGCGCCACTCAGCTGGCCCTGGAAATATTTTCGATTGTCATGAATATGAGGGTGCTGCAAGCTAAACATCCTACAACATGCATGTAGCCACCCTCCCCCCCTCCCTCCGGCCCCCACAATAAATAATTTTTTATCCCAAAATGTCAGTAATGCCCAGGTAAAGAAATCATGGGCTACTATTATGCATTAGTAAGTTGAAGAGAATTTTGTCATGAATGGGTGTTGCATATTTATTAAATGCTTGTACTATATCCGGATAATCATGCTTATGTGATAAGCTGCTTATGTGGTAAATTCTAACAATAGATTTTCAAATGTTAAAAGCATTCTTTCCTTCCTGGGGTAAATTCTGCTTAGTCCAGAGTAGTTGAAATGCAGATTGGGTCCCTCAAATGCCCTTCTGAAGGCTTTCCATGGTTTCTAGAAGAAGAAGAAAGTCTTTAGTGTAAAGTCAAGCATAATCTAGGCTGTCAGCCCCCTTTCTTGCCAGTTTTCCCTTAGCTTTCCGGCCACTTGGCCAAGCACCTATGCGCTTCTGGGGGCTTTGGCACACCACTGTGTTCAGTGCAGGGAAACACTTCAGCATCGCCTGGCCCCACGGCCATCTTCACTCATCTCACATCCTTGGCCACGTTGTATATTCCTGCCGACCCTTTATTGTTTCAGTCAAATACTCTTTCCTCATTTCTTCAGGGACTTTGCTGTCTCTTCCAAATTTAGGTAGATCCACTTCTATGTACCCCTCTTAGAACTTCATAATCATTTTTTATAGTACTCACAAATTAATAAGGCAATTAATCATGCAATCACTTTAAAGTTCACAGAAATATAAACACCATAACACGAGCCTCAAACTTGTTTTCTTTATTACTGTATCCTTAGGACATAATACAATTCCTCGCATGTAATGTGTTCAGTTAACATATGGTGAAGAAATGAAGGAATAAATGAGTGAGTGAGTGAATGAATGCATTTTTCTATTGGTGTGGTGACTGGATAGGAAGAGGATTCAGCTATTTTACCACCTGTGGCCTGAGTTTGTCTCATATGTCATAGTGCACAGATTTCAAGGGCGAAAAGTTAGCCAAGAGAGACCACCAGGAAAGGAACTATCAGGATACTATTAGGATTCAGGGCATGGGGCCAGGGAACCAAGGATGTGAAGAGTGAAGAACTGAAGGTCACATTGGATAGTTCTATGGGTGGGGCAGTCTCCTATAAAGTGGCTGGTTGGAATGTGCGCATTTATTAAAAGACCATAGGTTCATTTGTATTTGGGGGTTTCAGTTGTGATTTCATGTGTCAAAACAATTAGTTCCAAACAATATTGTATATAACAATCCACTGTGCTTGCTAAAAGTGCAGGTTCCAGAGCATCTCTAGAACGTGACTCTGAATCAGTAGGTTCAGATGGACCAGAGCCCAAGCATCTGTATTGTAATATAGTAAAGGAGAGTGGGGGTGAGGCGGGGACTCAGAGAAAAAGAAAAATGGTTTAAAACCCCTGGCCAATTACAACCTTTTGAACTAATGAAAACACAGTCATGGTGAACATCTTAATGGCATCGTGGCAACTGCCAGTGGATTCCCTTTAAGCCAGAAGGATGATGCAGTTATTCCACAATGAAATGTGCTCACGAGTCTGTAGTGCACGGCGGTGGCTCATGCTTTCAACTCATGGATGACAAAGGTTAATGCTGATTTTGCCTCCCTTGTCTAGACTGAACCCTCGCCAGGTGTAAATATCACCCCCGGCCTTTCATGCTGACTCCTTCTTAATTAAGCTTTAAAACAACAGGAATTGTTAATCCCCAGACCTATAAATACAACCATTTTATGTGATTTTTCCAAAATTAAACTTCAGGAGCAGAATTATTTCTTTGGAGAGAATGTGGGATGAAAAAGTTGGAGTTAAAGAAAAAAGAGTTTAGCTGGAAAATAATGGAGCTACAAAACTGCCTTTAACAGACAGTGTATTTACAGGAAGAAAAATCACTACTTAAAGAACTGGTTAAAAAGCTGGCCTCTCAGATGACCAATTAGATCATAAAGCCGGTGTCATCCTGATTTCATTAGCATGAAGCACAGGGCATCTCCTAGGGAACTTGTATTTTCTGAGTCACGCAGTGCTTCACAGCTGGGCTGAAAATTATGCTGCCACATTAGTTTCGAATGCAAGAAACTTGTGAGTCCAGACTCTCCCAGGATTTTAACTCTCTTGCTTAAACAGACTGACAGAGGAACAGATCGATCCGTGTTGGATCATTGCAACTACCTTGGATATTAAGGATCAAACTTTTTGGAATAACAACTAGTATATTAGTCTTTGTAGACGCCCGTGAGAAAGACTCTTGATTTCTAAAATAGAGCTACAGGATTCTTAAGGGAACATGGTGTCTGGCATACAGCAGGGCTCAGTAAATGCCTAAGGCATGAGATTAATTCAGTGAGAGAATCCACATCACTAGCCTCCAGTCTCTCTGGTTAGGGTACATCAGGTTCCCCAGGGTGTGGACTCTGGGACAGAAATTAGCATGGAAAACTTTTACTGAGGAGGGCTTTTGGGATGACTATCTGTGTCTGGGAAGGGAAAGAAGAATTGAGCAGATGGAGAATTTGGGATGCCATGCAGTTTCAAAGAAGTTTCTGCCTACCCCATGGGGAACTTTGAAGTTGGATGGTTCTGTACGGTTGTCCCTAGCTGAGGAGAGAAAACTGGGCTTTTATAGCCCTTCCTAGAGCAGTCGTTGGATGTAGGCTGGCTCATAAGGGTGATTCTCAGAGAGGATTTATAGCTGAGGGCTATCTGCTGCCAACCTTCCTGGCAGCTGAGGGAATAACTCTTTTGTTCCTGAAAGGGGACCTGGATAACATTCATCATTCTGGGCTCTGTGCTGGTGCTTGGGTACCCATTGGGGCTAGCTCCAATGAGAGTGTACATGACCATGGCCCATGACATGATCTCCCTGTGATTATGCATGATGTAGACTTTTGAAGATTTCTTACCAACTGCACAGATACCTCTCAGAGGCCACATAGCGTGTGGACTGAAAATGGGATTGCCATTTTCATAACTCCTTTTATCCTATATTAAGCATATTGATATTTGAAAATAAGAATTCATATTTGGTGGGAGGATGCAGAAATAATTCTCCTAAAGAAACATACAAACAAATTAAATCATTTCCTCAGAAAGTATCCACACCATGTGTTGGGCATGCTGAGATATAGATGGTCTCTAAGCTGAGAAAGAAGAGTGCTCAGTTGCGGGGAACCACCAGTTAAGGATGGCACCATATCAGAAACCAGTGGTCCAACTCTTAAAACCCAAAGGGTCATAGAAAACTCGGGCTCAGTTTGGATCCTGTCCATCTCTGGAGGATTCTGTCTGACTCATAAGAGGTGTGACAGCAGTAGGGGCTGATCTCTATAGTCCATGGAATGGAGGATTGGAAATCCAGCTGGGAAGAGCCCCAGCCCACCCCCAGTTGAAATTAAGTACTCCACTCCAAATCCATCCACCTCTCATAGAACCTTATCTTTTCCTTTAAGGCACCAGTCACAATTTATACAGATTTATTTATTTGGGTTTTTCTGTTTGATTTCTGTTTCCCTGTAGACTCTTGGTGGCATGAGGGCAGGGCTTAGTCTATTTCTCCATGTCAGGTTTTGTGTCTCATATTCTCAATAAATGTTGTTTAAATGAATGAGTGAAATGAAAGCAAAATATAAAGAACTTCTTGCGTTGGTGAGCAAACACTAGAAAGTTCTCAGTTGCTGGTTTTATAGTATATTTCAGCTTTCTGTGAATTAACCGAATGAAAATCTATTTGGACACTGAAAATGCACTTTTCCAGTCCCAACAGTCTGGTTTATACTTGTGGGCCTAGTAGGGTTTAGTATTCACTGAGACCAGATCTGAACACAGCTTCTTGCTGCCCTTTCGCTGGCCACCTCTCTCTCTCTCTGGGTTACTGTTTATCTCCCAGTGTGTCTGTTCTGTCATTTTATGTGTAATTAATGCTG
>NW_017732417.1:208028-209643 GCF_001890085.2 Hipposideros armiger | reverse complement strand
AGCCCACAGGGGCAGCCTGAGTGAGTATCATTCATATATATCACAGTTTCTATAATTATTAATCAACAAATAATTCCTTTCCTTTTAAAGAAAATCCTTAAAATAGTTCAGAAAGCCTCGTGATCTAGCCACCGCCTACCTCTTCAGCCTAACTCTGCTATCCCGGCATTTTCACTGTCTCAAACTTCTTATGTTTCCTCTTTGCTGGTCTTTGTGGCCCCAAATCTCTGCATCGTCACATCCTTCCCCCCTGTACTGCAGATCTCAGCTTTACTGTCAGTACGTCAGGGAACTCTTTATCCACACGCCCCCACCACCGGAACCTCTGATCTAGACTCTCTTAGCACCGAGCGCCTCCCCTCATTTCACTGATCACAGTCCGCTATTACATGCGTGTTTACATAACTGTCGTTTTTAAATATTTCCGTCTATAGCTGGACTGAAAGCACTGGAGGAGGTGCTTGTTTTTGCTCATCACTGTGAGCTTCGTTCTTGTAAAGGTTCCCACCAGGTGCCTCACTGAGTAGGTGGGGTGCTCCAAAAACAGGTATTTGGATGGATGAGTCAAAATAAGGCTAGCCAATGCGGCACATGAATGTTCCCAGGTTAATCCAACAAGTCTTGTCGTAGTTTTTGATCACTGCAGTAACAAGTTACCGTACATTTCATGGCTTAAAATGACATGATTTTGTTATCTCGCTATTTCCATGGGTCAGAAGTGTGGCTATGGGGGGTGCTCAACTGGGTTCTGCTTAGGATGTCACGAAGTCAAAGTCAAGGTGTTGGCAGGCCTGGGCTGTTACCTGGAGCAGGATCTGCTTTAGGCTCATTCGAGTTGTTGCTAGAAGACAGTTCTGTGTGGCTGCTGGCTCCTAGGCCAGCATTCCTCATCCCACGGCCACGCATTCTCTTTGTGCTTGTCATCTTTTGCTTTCCTGTTCTGCCTCATCTCCCTGACTTCCTCTTCTGTTTATCAGAGCTCAGGTGATTACATCTGGCCTACCAGGATACTCTAGGGTAATCTCATCATACTGAATAGCCTGGGGATTAGGATATGGACATAGTTAGGGACCACTTCTCTGCTTACTGTAAATCCCAAGTGTCTGTGAATTTGTATATGATTTGTTTTAATCATATACACAAAGAGAATGGCATTTGTGGTAGAATAGCATGTGTGTGGATTTCCCCCCACTAATGCAGATGCCATAGAATTTGCTAGAACGTTTCCCCAGAAATGAAGCTAGCGAAATTGGGGACTGCATGGCCTGAAACAATTGAAAATAATGGCACTCTCACTCCATTACTTTTGAGTGGTGGCAGTTTACTTTAACACACTGGTTCCTTGCAGAGCCCAAGCACTGATTGAATCAGGTTCACAAGGACAGAGGAGAGAAGAGTGTTTCATGCAGGCAGCTGCCAGCCTCTGCAGGTGGCTTGTCCCTTTGGACTTTGTCCCTTTCTTATGTGTAAATGCTTTCCCTGGTTCACAGGAATGCCTCCTCTGGGGTATTTGCCCGAGGCAGCAGTCTCTGAAAGGGAGTCTTCTTACTCTGGACCCTTCAGAACTTCTTTCTGGTGTTCACAAGCTTCTGGTGCTCCTCCCCTCTCCCCGCCT
>NW_017732417.1:203122-206163 GCF_001890085.2 Hipposideros armiger | reverse complement strand
ACTTCTAGCTCAAATGTCCCTCCCTCCAGACAGTCTGGCTCATGTCTGCCTGCTCCCACCCCACCCCCTTTCCTCATTGATATTTAAGTATGTTGTTCATATCGTGGCATACTGATAACAGTAATAATAATGGCAACTTCCATTAATTGACTGAGTCAGGCTGTGCTGGGTACCACCATTGCAGTGTCTAAATCACCCATCTACCTTATGAGTAGACATTATTATCTCCATGTTACAGATGAAAAGAAAGGCACAGAGGAAGTTAAGTGACTCTCATAAGTTCCCCAGCTGCTAAGTGGCAGAATATGAGTTCAAACCCAGACCTGTTTTTATTGGAGAGACTGGTTTATTTATGGTTCCTTTCTATAGCCTCCCATGCTATATGATACCAGGAATGGTCTGGGCTATTAGTCTTTCTGGTGCAAATGCTTCTCTGCCTCTCTCTGAGTTCCGAGGCCTTCTGTTCCTCAAGCATCTATAACAGTACTGATCCATAGTAATAGATTCTTAAGGGTAACCTTTGTGGGAGAGAATGAAAGGACAAGTAAATAACTGTTAGACTTTAATAATAGCTTACCCAGGTTAAGTATAGAGTACATATATTTATATTATGAAATATCATAAAAGTTTGAAACTTTTTTTAGAGATTTTATTGGGGAATTGGAGGAGGGAACAGCATTGGGGAATTGGGAGAAGGGGAACAAACAAGTTGCTGTCCTTTTGTTCTTCAGTCTAGTTGTGGAAGACCTTGCTTCACTGGCCCATGTTGATATTGTGATCATTGCGCTCTTCCTGGGTGAAGCAGTTGATTGCCAGCCATTAGACGGCTGCTCATGGCAGCCCACTGCAGCTTCACTGCAGCCTACGCCGTCACCAGTGACTCACAGCAGCCCAGCTCCAGGTCGAGCTGTTGTTCACCATTTTAGCTGTAGAGGGCAGTGTCACTGGCCCATGTGGGATCTGAACTGGCAGCCCTGCTGCTCAGAGCTCGCACTCCCAAGCCAACTCTTAACCAATGAACCACTTGGCCAGCCCAAAAACTTGAAACTTTTTATATTGGGAATAATTCACCGAGGAAATAGGAAGGACAGAATGCAGAGATAAGTTAGATATTTTTATTGCTTTGTTCTGTATCGCTATCAGTTAGAAACAGCTGCAAGTAACGACTTAAAGGAAGAAATCTGGAGATGGCATTTGCTGTCATTGGTTCAGGAGCAGCATCTCTGCAATTCTTTGTGTTTCCCCTGTGTGTGTTGCTTCATGGTTATAAGTTGACTGTTTTAACTCCAGACAGCACATCCACTTTTAAAGCATGGAGAAGGAGAAAACAGGAGTGGTTCCAACTATATATTTTTCTTTTATTAGGAAAAAACTATTTTCTAAGAGCCCCAGCAGACCCCTACCTGTATCTCTATAGCCAAAACCATGTTCTAGGATCACTCTAGCTGTCAGGAAGGTCTGGAAAGTGTGTCTCTCACCTGGGCTAGGTAAAGACCCACCTTGAACAAGGTCAGGTTCTGTCAACAAAAAGAGAAGGGAGCTCAGTGATACAGGTGGACAACTAATATTGCCAGCTGCAGCGTGTGCTCTTCTCTAATTCGTCAGACTGACTTCATGCTTCAGCCTCCATCATGCTTTACTTCCAAATTTTCTGTTGTCCAAAAAGAAAGGTAAGGATTCAAAATTGTAAGATTATATGTCAATAAAAATATAAGAGATGGAGTGAGCAATATTTTGAACATTAAATAATGTTAGTAGGGAGTAAAAATGAGCCCTGATCATTAATAAGGCAAATTACTTAAACTCTTTAAACTTCAGTTTCCTCCTCTGTCAAATGAGAATGATGATAATGACATCACAGAATTAATGTGAAGTTCAGCGAAATAATGCACATTTGCTCAGGACACTGGAAGCATTAAGTAGACTTAGCTGTTGCTATTATTGTAATTATTATAGTTTGAAGAGGGCTTGTTTCTTTCCAGTTGATAGTGGACATTTAACAGTGAAAGATGAAACCAGTAGACCTATCTTCTCCTNTGGCGATAGTTCACTCACTTAAAATATCCATTATCAGGTCCATCTGGGCAATACTGTGAAGGTGCTTCTGCTTTTGAATATTTTCAGTACAAATTAAAGGGATCAATTATAATATTTACCAAACTCATTTCACTATGACCACACTCCCCTAGCCTGTGTGACTCCTGATTAATGTGCATGGAACTGGGGTTCCAAGGAGGACTGAGAAATGGTGGGTGAGAATGTGGAATAAGTGAGTGATGTTAAGGATGTTCCACAGAGTACCAGAGGCTCTCTGGAGGCTCGAGATGAGCATGGCATCGGGCCCAACAGGATTAATGCATGGAGCACTTGCTCTGGAAAAACTTGTGACTCTCATGCATCATTTCAGGAGGGATGCCAATTGTGATGGAATGCAAAACTGGGTCAAAGGTTGAGGACCGATCTCGGGCAAAGCCACTGAAGAAAGTGTGGGCCCAGTCCACAGAGTGCTGTATTTTATCTCTGTGAAGTTGTAGCTAAATCACTGAGAGCCTAGATTTAGGCAAGTACTCCAGGCCCTTTCCTTCTGAGACCTCCTTCCATGACTGTCTCTTCTGAGCTTGTACAATGATCATTGAAAACTTGACAGTTGACCCTTAAGAAATGTGATTTTATATCAAAGTAACAACCATTTGTTGAGCACTTGCCATTGGCAAACCTAGGCATGGTGGCACTGAGGTGTGTCACAGGAAGTCTGAAGCATGTTTCCAAACTGCAAAACCCTTCTATTGTAGAATTATTGGGAAAGGGGCTGGAAATCATGTCTCACTGAGGTGCATTCTCAAGTGTTCCTGATGGTTTGTTAAGAACAGAATGTGGCCAGTCCTGCACAGATGTCACAGCAGAAAGCAAGCTTGAGTGGCATTCCAGGAGAATTAGGTGAGACTTTAGTAAGAACTTGACAGAAATAGCTAACTTCCCAAAAAAGACTATATTCTTATACTTCAAACTTTCATTTATTAACACACTTCCTGAACATTCCT
>NW_017732417.1:168423-199702 GCF_001890085.2 Hipposideros armiger | reverse complement strand
CAACTCTTGGTTTTTCTTAATGTCATTGTCATATTTTCTATCACATTAGGTTAAAGTTATCATCCACTTGCTCGCCCCTGGAATTTACTTCCTAATTAAATACTGTGGATTTTAATATTGCCAAGTGGAATTTTAATGTACAAATTACTAACGCTTACTATTGGAATGATAACACAGGATTCAAAAGCAATGACATTTATTTTGCAGTCTGTAATTAGATAATGTACCTTTAAATGAATATAATTAGGATGTTCTTAGTTTATAAGGAAGCAAGGAATGATACCATACCTTTAGCAGGTGGTCAGTAGGATCCATCCGATTAGCCACCCCTGCGTGTCCCCATCATCTCTTTGCATAGTTAGGCTGGGCATGTATAATACAGTCCTGAAATACCCTTGCATATTTTGCAACATGAAGAATCATGATTTGATTTTTAGAATTCCACCAGGAGTAAATAAATGCCAGACTGATAGCTCAAGAATAAAAATGAAACCATGTTTGTTCCTTCCTTTTGTTCAATTTCTTCAGTCTTCCAAACCAATTACTCAGGCCTCACCACCACTTCTGGGCAGCAGGCTTGATGTCTTGAAACTCATTATGTCAGGCTGAAAATGAGAGACAACAGCTGTCAGAGCCAGCATTTGATGCCTTTGACTTGTTTTCATGTAGTGACAAAAGCATGCTTGCAAGCTGTACAATTGAGGGGAGTCACCTTTTCTTTGACTAAGGGTTCTAGGCAGCTCTGAGGTAGCACCAGCGTTCCCCTAAGCTGTTTTGCACAAAACATACCTGTTTTACTTTTCCTGTTTAATGTCGATGGTACTGAAATAAGGCAGCTGTAGGATTTCTAAATATAGAAAAACTTAAAAAATAACAGTGCTTTTATAAAGCTATATCAATGTTTGCTTGTTTTTCCTTATATTGGCATTATTATGGACAATTGTAATATTTCTGGGGTAATGTGAAATTTTGCATGAGTCAAGTATGAAAAGGACTTAATAATGCAATGAAAGCATGCATTGTCGTTTTATTTATTTGTTGACTTCCACCATTTTTTATTCAGATATAATCTTAGAATTTTCCTCCCCTCTTAACTCCACGGCCTTTCCCAATCTCTACTCTCTGTATTTAATGGACATGACCCATTCAACACTTGCTAACGTTTATCAAATGCTGTATCAAGCACTCCATGCATCTTATCACTTATTTCTTGCAGCGGCCCTTCATGATAAGTATTATTATTATTACTCCCATTTTTGAGATGGGGGAACTAAGGTATTGTTAGTGAATAATTTGCTGAAATAAATGGAGGAGCTACGTTTCAACCCCACCTCTCAGTGAGCATTTCTATGCTCGTAACCCCTCCTGTACTAACCCTGCAAGGCTGCCTTCTCTGACCCTGCAGTTCTCAAACTTACGTAGCTCTCAGAATCACTCGGAGGACTCATGAACAACTTCTCTAAAGTTTGTGATTCAATCATGCAGGGATAGGGCCAAGGAATCTGCATTTCTCACAAGTTCCCGGGTGATGCTGATGGTTCTGGTTCCAGGCCCACACTCTGAGAACCACAGTTTAAGTCACCTCTCAAATCAGAGGTGATATTGTCCTCTTTGTCTAATTGCTGAATACATGTGCAAAGGCTCTGAAGGTATAAAACACTACCTACATGTAAAGTACTGTGCTCTTTAGAGTGTTATCTGAGCCAAGCAAGTGCCATTTCCTGGGTAAACACAATATATACACAAGCATAAATGCACATGTGCATGCACACACACATGTGTACACATACACAGATAGTTTGAAACGTCCTTTTAAAGGCTTTTGCTGCTTTGTACAGCTTGCTTGTGCCCAAGGAATATGAGGCATCTTCCTGTGGCTGGCAGGTTAATCTTTTAAGGACCAAGCTGTTTTCTTTTAAACAGCATAGTGAGATGCATGGCTCGGCGTAAGAATCCAGACACAAAGAGATCACACTGAATGGAGTTCACAGCCAACAGCGGTGGCTGCCGGTAGGATTGCCAAGTTCAGGGAGGACCAGGAAGTGTGGTGAAGATACTAAAAGAGATTACAAGATAGGCTAAAGGGGAAAGGAAGCAAGCAAGGCCTAGGAAGAAGCTCCTTTGAATAAAGATGAGTTTTCACAAGTGATACTCAATTTGTGATGATAACCATTCTTTTGAGCTATCTGTTCACTTATAACACTTACCTTCTTTTAGAACATTTTTTTTTTAATATCCAGTTACAGAATGCTGGAAATACTTCTGAGATGTTTTTTTAAAAAAGGTGCTTATGTGCTTCACTGCTATTCGTTGCCTTTGTTCTTGCTGCATACATTGAAAATACTATCAGCCAAGACAAACAAGTGTTTTAACTTTTGACACTTTACATGTTTATGTTAAAACATCAGCCATGTTTCCTCACTGTCTACAGAAAATGAAAACGAATCCAAACTACTAAATTTGGTGCACCAAACAGTTACTGAGCTCTTACCAAGTGTCAGGGACTGTGGCAGGCACTGCCCCTAAATAGATGTATTTGATTCTTTTCTTGCACTCAGGGATCTCAACCCAAAGGACTTGAGATCTCACATAGACAATTGTTGAGAAAAGCTTTCCAGAGAAGACACAATTTGAACTGAGTCTGGAAAATAAGTGAAAGTTGACCTGACACAAGAGGAGAGATTTTTGGTCTTTGTTATCCATCCATTCAACAGCTATTTACTGAGCATCTAATAGGAGGCTAGGTGCTATTTTAGGTACTGGGATAAGTAGGTTGTAAGCTGTGGGTGGAGACAAATGTCAAACAGAATCTCACAAATAATTATTCACATCATAATAGGAGATGGACGGAAAGGAGATACCGGGTCCTGTGACAACATAGGCACAATGAGAGAATGACCTAATCTTTAGGATCAGAAAGGCTCTAGCTCAAGCTGAGACCTAAAAGTGAGGGAGTAGTTGACTAGATCATGAGTGAGGGATGACGTTGCAGAATGACCAAAACCTTAAGACTTGAAAGAGCTTAATGCTTTAGAGAAAGTAAAAGGAGACACATGTCTTCAGAGGAGGAGTGGAATGAGGCTGAAGGCAGGCAGCACTGCATTGGGGATGGGGGCCAAATACAGCTAGGTAAGCGTTTTAGGGACGATGAAGACTAAACGCGACTCAACAATCCTCAGGGGCCTTGTAAGTATGGGGTAACTTGAAAGTTGTATTTCGTGTTTTTATTTTTCCAGCTTTATTGAGATATAATGGCATACAGTGTAGTATAAGTTTAAGGCTTACAGAGTGTTGATTTGATACACGAATATATATGGCAAAATGATTACCACCATAGTGTTAGCTAACATGTGATCACCTCACATAGTTATCATTTTCTTTTTGTGATGGAAACAGTTAGGGAAGGTGAAATGGGTGAAGATGGTTAAAAGGCACAAACTTCCAGTTATAAGATACATAAGTTCTGGAGATGTTAATGTGGACCATGGTGACTGTAGCTAATAATGCTGTGTTATATGTTTGAAAGTTGCTAAGCTAATAGATCTTAAAAGTTCTCATCACAGGAAACAAAGATTGTGATTGTGTGAATGGATAGTAACTAAAGTTATTGTGATCATTTCAAAATATATACATATATCAAATCACTGTTGTACACTTAAAGTAGTGCAATGTTATATGTGAATTATTTCTGAATTTTAAAAAAATGTGTTGAACAATCTCTCCCTGTAGGAAGTGGTCTCTCACTTTCTGAAAAGGACAGTGTTTTCATGATTGCTTGTTACATTTCTCCTTCACATTCCACTCTGTGTCCCAAATACTTTGAACAGTTCTGCCCATTATAGCAAATTTCAAATACATATATTTAAAATCTGATTAAGTAATGAGATAACTGACTACAGGGTCTCACTTCCTGTTTATTGGCACTATCCAAAGTATCTAAGTTTAAAAAGGCCACAGACTCCACAGTGGCTGTTCATTTCCAAGCTGATTCATGAGCAACAGAAACCAACTAATGTGTCAGAAATACCCAGAAGCACTTTGTAAAGCATCCACATGTGCACGGAACCAGGGAAGAGCTGCACAGAGCTGGTTGAAAGCCAGACTGAAGCGCAGTGACCTGATCGCGTCCTGTCCAGTTGTGTGAACAGCTTTTCCACCAATCACCCTATAAAAACAGGCTCAGGTGTTAAATAAAGGTACCTGCTGATTTTCTAACTGACATTTGGCTTTCAGCGCTTGGCTGATTATCGGAAGGTACATGGTAGACACCAAATTGGGCACCCAGAATTTTAAAAATCAAGGTAGTGGCATGTGTTGGTCAGGACGACTTGAAATCTCTAGGAAAGCTTCTCAGTAACACAAAGCACTTTCACAGACATCTCGGCAACAATGCCCACCAATTACAAAACAAAACAACTCCCTTGGCAGCGTTCAAATGTACAATATAGTATGATTAGCTATAGTCATGATGGTAGAAAGTTCTATTTTTTTAAATCTGGATTTTGAATGCTATTATTTTTACTATTATTATAATTATTATTATTATTTTGGTTTCCTCTTGATATTGAAGAAAACATTTTTGAAAATTACAGCTTGTCTCATCTCTACTGAGCAAAACCAATATCTTTATATTGATGCCTTTCAGTAAAACCTCTAGATGATCAACCAGAGTTTGAGAATTGCTAGACCTACATAGTAGTTTAGGCAAACGGCAGAGTCTCATTTTAAGTTTTTGAAGGAACACATCACATTGATGGGTTGTTTGTGGATGGAGCAGTCCCCACCTTAGTTCATGGAAGTAGCATACACCCTTGGAATATTTCCTTTGTCGCCTGAAATGACCTTCCTATCATGGGGCCATGTGCATAGTAGGTACACAATAAAATTTTGTCGAGTGACTATTTTAAATAGGAATAGAATCACAAACACCTTGCAGTCATCTTTGACTCATACTTTTTTACTCTGAACTCAAAACAACTTGTGGACTTCATGACCAGGAATATTCCTAAACTAGCATATTATTGGAATAAAATAGAAGTTTACATTATTATATATTTGTCATTACTTTGTGACTGAAGCCTTGAGACCTGTGACTATTAGTCCTTAAAACCAAGTCCCTAAGGAGGTCTTTTTGTTTTTTTTTCCTGTCTTATAAAATTACCCTCTCAAAAGGGGATTGTATTCAGAACTCTCCAGAGGCCAGCTTTTTGATAAGGTTGGAGGATAAGAATTCAGCTCCCACCCTGACTTACTTTTCTGCCTTTCCTCATTTCTCTCTCTCTATTAGCACAGGGATTGTGTCATTTTCCCACCTCCCTTGTGAATATGTCTTCAAAGCTCTCAGATTCTCCTTTCAAATTGGCATATGCCTTTGAATTTTAATTTTCATCATCTTCTCACAAAATATGTATTTATTTTCCTTTTCTGGTTTGGATACTGCTTTCACATGAAGACCAGAGTACTGTCATGAAAAGCAAGCTGAAGCAGCTAGAAATAGACCTCCGGAAACCTTGCTCTCTCCTTTCTTTTACTGTTCAGTGCACACTCTGGAGAATTTATCCTTCTGGTTTGATACAAGTTGCACAAGTGACTGAAACTCTGTTCTTTTTGCTGAGGAAGGTCAGGATATGTTTTTCACCTGGGCTGCCTCAGGTAGTGCAGATACAGAAATTGTCTCTTCTCTTTTTAATAAGAGAAAATGTCACGAGAACGTTGAAAAATTAGCATCACTAATCTATGAGAACCCTTCCTGCAGGCAGAGGGAAAAGTAACCTAAACACATTTTCATATCATTCACGAGCACTGGTTGTTGAAAATGGAATGCCAAGAGAAAAGAATAATCAGTAGATTATTCAAAGTAGAATGAACTAGAGCTGACTGGAATTATCATCACTCAAGCCCAAACTTTGGATCGGTTATCGACTGCTACCATGTTTCCCCAAAAATAAAACTGGGTCTTATATTAATTTTTGCTCCAAAAGACACATTTTATTCATTTATTCATGTAGAAAAATCTACATTTATTCAAATGCAGTCATGCCTGGCTGACGATCTTAACTGGGGCTTATTTTGGAGTAGGGCTTATATTACGAGCACCCTGAACATCATGGTAGGGCTTATTTCCTGGTTAGGTCTTATTTTCGGGGAAACACGGTACATAACAGACCACTTGAAAACATAGCAGCATAAGACAGCTAGGTTACTACAGTCATGGTGGTTGGTCAGGAATTCAGACAGGGCAGGGCTCTGCTAGAAAATGTGTGGAGCCTCGGCTGGAAAGACTGGGAGTGTGGGGTGGGATTGATGGCTGGAGCTGGAACCATCTGTGGATTATGCCTTTTGATTTTCTGTATTTCCATGGCTTTGACCTCTGAGACCTACCTGATGCTGGAAGGACTGGCCCCTCCCAAGGTGAGCTAATTCCTAGAGATAGCAGACACTTGCCCTGCCCAAGAGTGCCTCTTTTCCATGCAAACTAACAGAGCCAGAGGCCCTACCCCACCCACTTCCTTTATTAGACTCATACTTCAGGCTACTGTTTTCATGCTCTGGACCACCCCACAGTAGGTATCAGATAACAAGGTAGGTATCAGATAACAAGCAACAGCCCTTAGACCCCAGAGCCTGCAAAAACAGTCAAAATAGCCAATTCGAATGCTGTTTAGTCTCCCTTGCCTATCCTTTTCTGCAGAAAGCACAGTCAAGTCAAGACCTTGCTCACGTTTTCCCCTCACTCCCTCTGCCTCCTGAAGAACCCTGGTGCCTCTCCGTGTGCCCCCGCATGGTATGGCCATGCCTCCTGTTTTGGGGAATCTGTGAGTATAAGCCTCTTCCTTTATGATAATCATTTCCATGTCTGTGTGCCTTACCATACCTGATGAAAACAAATCCTGCGTATGTTTTGAAAACAATCCGAATGTGTCTCCAATCCAATGTCTTAAGTGGCTGATGTTGGCTGCTGGTGAGACTGTCTTGCCCCTAGGCTGTCTGTGTAGCTGCATGCAGTGCCAATCTGGACTTCCAGTGTGGTGGCTGAGAGAGCAGGGCAGAAGCGCACGGCGTTTTCACCATCTAGGCAGGGCGTCATGCAGCCTCACTTCTGTCATACTGTGTAGTACATTGGTTAAAGCAGATACCAATGTCCACCCAGGTTCAAGGGGAGGGGGATATAGGCTCTACCACTAAATGGGAAAAGTTTCAAAGTCACATTGGACAAGGAGCACGTGGAGTGAGAGTTATTACAGTGATCATCTCTGGAAAGTACAGTCTGCCCCCAAGGTTTGCACTCCATGCATCTGTCCTGGGAGATCATGGAGACCATCATAGAGGGAGGAAAACAGCGAGGAACACCACACACTAGAGGCGTGCTGGAGCCACTTTATTTTGATGAAGAACTCTGGAGTCCAGAAAGACTTGGATTGAAATCTGGCTCTTCTGACTCCTGCCATTGGGGAGCTCATTAACCTCCCTGTGCCTCAGTATTCTCATCTAGAACATGAGCTGATTAGTAGCATCTGTCTCACTGGGATGTTATGAAGGTTAAATGAGGTCTCTCATGTAAAGCATTCAGTGTAACAACGTCTAACATGTGCAAGTGTGTGCTGCTGTTATTGTGCTGGTTCATGCATCTATATTTTACCTCTTTGAGTACGTGAACTTAGATGGACAATGAGATAGCACTCTCACCACTAGTGGCAGGAAGCAAGGTCGTATTCGGTGAATAGGCGATAAATTATAGATTTTATTAAATAAATATACCATATTTCTCCATGTATAAGACGCAACCTTTTTCTGAAAAATTTGGGGTCTAAAAACTGGGTGCGTCTTATATAGTGGTTGTAGATCATTGTCAAGTCATTTAAGAAGTGTGGCATTTCAAATGCCATAGATGGAACTGTAGACAAGGCAATATATAAGGACAGCGATTTGTCATCAGACACAGATGAGGACAAGCTAATGGTTGGGAATTTTGACTGTGATGAGGATTTGTATGAATTTTATGATGAATAAAACTTGAGTTCAATAACTTTATATAATACTTTTTTTTTTCAAATTTCGGGCCCCAAAATTAAGGTGCGTCTCCTACATGGGGAAATACGGTAGTTTTTATTAACTAAAAGTTACTATGAGTGGAAAAAATTCTTGTCACAATGCTTGTAATCAATTTCTAGTTTTCTATTTACTGGCTTTGGGGTCTCAGAAAGGCAACTACCTGGGTTGCCTTATTTGTATGACATAATCAATAATTGCTCTCCTGTCCTCCTCTCCTCAAATGAGCTATGAATCTAGAAACAATTTGTAAACGGTTCTACAGTTGTTTTATAATTACACTAAGCAGCCTGTCATAGGAATCTTGGTACAACCAGGTCAACAAAGCTAAAGAAGTGTAGGTGAGACCTAAGAGGTTGTGTGGACACTGGCTGGGGGTCAGGTACTGTGCTGAGCGCTTGACTGGGTTCAGGTTGACCCCTCATGATATCCCTGTAGGTGTCATTCTATTTCACAGCCATACTTTATGTGGCGTGCGCGCGCGCGCACACACACACACACACACACACACACACACACACACACGAGGTCGTATAATTAAGTTCATGAACACATCCTAGAAAAAGTGCTACATACCTCATTGCTGAATATCACTATGGTCACCTTCGAAGTACTCCCTTTGGGAAGCTATACACCAGTGCCAGTGCCTAGTCCACCCTCAAAGCAATTTTGGAACTCTTTTTCTGGAATGGCCATCAGAGCCATCGTTGTATTACTCTTGATGTCTTTAATGTCATCAAAATGTCTTCCTTTCAATATTTCCTTTCTCTTCAGGTAAAGAAAGAGATCATTGGGGAGCCAGATCAGCTGTGTAGGGAAGGTGTTCCAATATAGTGACTTGTTTTCTGCTAAAAACTCCCTCCCAGACAGTGCCGTGTGAGCTGGTTCATTGTCGTGATGCAAGAGCCATGAATTGGTGAAAAGTTCAGGTCATCTAACTTTTTCACGCAGCATTTTCAGCACTTCTAAATAGTAAACTTGGTTAACTGTTTGTGCAGTTAATACAAATTCATAATGAATAATCCCTCTGATATCAAGAAAGGTTAGCAACATCGTTGCATTAAGTTTGCTAACTTAACTGTCAGACCGTGTGTGTGTGTGTGTGTGTGTGTGTGTGTGTCTGTGTGTGTTGCCTTAATGTTGTGTTTCCATATTTTTAATAACAAGTGAAGTTATTCATGATTTTGGAAGGAGTTAAAATTCATAACTTCACAGTCTACCTTATTTACTGAGAGATTGTATGAGGAGATTGCTTATGGGGGGATGTAGTCCTACTAAATGTAATAATAATTGTTGAGCCGTTATTGAGTGTTGAGTATGTGCTCGGTGCTACAGTAAACACATTGTAGGTAATACCTAATTTAATTCTCGCAACAATCCAAGGAGCTCAATACTATAATTTCCATTTCACAGTAAGAAAGCTAAAGGTCACACAGCTAATAGGGAGTGGAACATAGAGGCCCTGTTTTGTTCTTGTTTGTTTTTTCCCACTGTGCTGTGCTGACTCCCCAAATACTGAAAGAGCAGGCTATTGACCTATCAGACCCTGAGAGTTAGGAATACTCTGAGTGTTAAGCTGGGGAATCTTATATAATGGATTTCAATATCCCTTAGTTTTTTATCCTAAGCCTGTGTGGGGACATAAGAATTAGAATAATGATCCTGGAAGTGAATTTTTCATCATGGAGCACACAGTTCAGCAGAGTTCACACAAACAAAAACCAAAAGTACAACATGTGAGAACTTGTTCCTCTCTTCATTTGAAGGGAGCTCTTAGCTCTCAACAGAGAATCTGCTCCTTCTGCCTGAACGACAGCTGTCTGTACTTCATGAAGAAGTCTTAACATTGCTAGAACTTGTCTCCAACTTACACATGCACCATGTTCCAAAAGATATATTAGTCATTCGTTTGAATTTCAGAAGACATCTCCCAATGGGGAGACTATAATAGTTTGTAATCAGAGATATTAAGAATGCATCTTGCGTCCTTTGTGGCACCCACAGACACTATGAACAAGTGCTCTTATAAACCACCAACTTGCTGACTTATTAAAGTTCCATTAAAGAGAGCTCCTCTTTAGGTCAATTGTTGCACATTGAATTTGAACTTTCCCATTATTCACGCACAGTATAGATTATTTTAAAATACAGAGCTTTAGAGTACGAAGTTTAGAAGGAAACTTAGAAGCACTGAGTGTGCGTGTGTCACGGGCTGCCTCTAGGTGGGACTTGATTGTACTGTGTGTTAAGATGACAGGCATTGCCTTGGGCGCTGGCAATGCTGGATGCTTTCCATAAGTATGAAGATCTGGGTAGCATAATTTTACAAAGTGATGAAGTTACTGCAGTTTAACATAATAACCTTCGTAAAAATAATTTCCTTCATTTAAAAAAAATAATAATTGGTTAGCCAAGTGTAGAATTTCAAGGTCAGCTAATCAGCTATGTGATCTGGTGCAACAAATCTGGTCACGTGACCTACACATAGTCTGATTTCTAAAATAGGTTTTAAAATATCTCTTTGTGTCAGGCAAGGGAATAATATAGGAAAAGGCAATTTTTAGTTCAAGTCAAAACTTACTTAAGATTCCGCGTGGGTGTTTCTTGAGAAAATTGCTGACTAATGCAATTTCCCTCTGCTTGCTGGGTTCCACTGCTGGTTCCAATGTAATCAGAAAAATGTGGAGAATTTTCATTGATGACATCTCCACAAAACATGATCCACTTATTTCATCATCCGTTGGTAGCACATCTTTCCTCTGTGGTATAGATCTGTCTTGTCGACCTTAAATTGCAGGTCTGGCCTTTTGGATAATTACACCTGGCAGGAAAATGCCTGTTATGTACAAACCAGTGTATATGGAATGCCTCTCTACCCTCTAAGGCTTGTTAAGCTCTGGCATTTTGCAGAAAGCCTAGTAAAAGCACCTGCTCACACTGTTCACGACTTACCTGCTAGGATCCCTTAATGACAGGCCCAGCAGTGGAAGTGGCTGTAAAATGGACAAAGTGCAGGCGTTCTTTCTTAGTTTTTCTCTGATGAGCTCATTAGAAATAACTGTTCGAGCAGTGAGTATGTCTTATTAGCAGCTGTGGGATCACACTTCTGGAAGCAGTTGTTGACTCCAGGAAAAGCCCAGCAAGTCCTGCACATAGGAATGCTGTGTCTCTGCCTTCCTGATACCTTCTGCTGCTGCTAACACCCTCCAGCCTTCAACTCCCACTCCATATGCAGAATGAGCAAATGAGCCCAGGCTTCTGCTGGATAAAGAGAAACAGGGTCCTTATGACTAATCTCGCCACATTTGGGGCCCGGCCCATTTAGTCCCTGTGGAAATATTACCTTAGGGTTTTCAGTCAGTCTTAAAGGTGGAGACTCTTAAACAGTTGCCTTGGACAGACAAGATAAACAGCGGTGCCTTCACTAGCTTCTGTGGAAGTCATCCATGGGTGTATCTGTCTCCTCCACTGAATAGAGAATGCCTCAAAGATAGGTTTGGTATCCGCTCCATCTTGGTGTGTCCTGCCCAGCACACAGTAGGGGGTCAAAAATGATTGTTAACGTGGACTTAATGTAATTTAGGAATTTCATCCTTTTAAAGCAGTTCCTTCAATCATTTGTTTTTCTTTCATTTATTTAACAAACATTCACAAATGCCCCTTTTTAATGAGCTTCTCTCATAAATCAGGGGAATTGACAGGTACTCACTGCATCCTAGCAAACAATCTCAGAAACAAGAAGGGAGGATGGGATATGCCAGCAGAAAGCGAGAAGAATACTGGAGAGGAAGATAGGGAGACAATTCTACCTACAGAGAGAAAACCCTCACACTGGAAGGAGAGGCTGGTTCCCATTGTTGGGTCAGCTGCTCCATGTCTTGGTGTGTACTTTCTCACTAATAAACCCTGATTCTCTGCAACTTGCTTAAAAAAAAAATCACCAAGAAATGTACTAATCATCAGGGAACTGCAAATCCAAACCCCAATGAGCTATCACCTCACAGCGCATACTACACGGGGTCACAGGGGAACAGACTGCGTTGGTCAGGAGGCAGAAGACAGGAGTGATAAGTACACTTATAGGCCACAGCCTTTTATGGGACTTTCCTCAGGAAAGGTGAGGCAGGACAGGGTAAAAGCTACGTCTGGCTACCCTGAGGTCTCTCAACGCTGGGAGTGGGCTCCAATTGCCTGATGCCTGGCGCTGGGATGGTTTAGGACACAATGTGTAAGAGTCAGATAAGGATATGGTTGAGTTATAAGCTCGGGATTGGTTGGTTTGCTTGGCAAAAGCATGCGCCTAGCTGGGCCCTTTGCTCTCCCTAAGAATTGGCTAGCCCCAGGAGGGACAGTCTCTCCTAGCCAAACAGTTTTGTTTTTTTTTAAGATGTCAAAAACATCATAATATACAGAATATAAAAAAAGTTAAAAATGATTTACAGGACACAACGCCATGGTCCTACCGTGAACACAGATGCCACAGTCCATCCTTGAGAAGATGGGCCTGGGCAGGAGGCCAGCGGCACAGGCCTGGGAAACAGACTCGGGCACATTGGGGCAGGAGTTCTGGGACCCCACATGTGGAGCAGAGTCTGCAAGGCCCTGGGCCCTGGGTGACACACTCCCTTGTCCCTGTGGGAAGCAGTGTGGTCGGAAGAGGGCCCTGCAGAGGATCTCTAAAGTGTAAGGCATCGCTTTCCCTGTTCTAAGGGAAGTACTGCCTGTAACCGTGGTGTTTAAATTTTAAAAATTAGCAGAAAAATGATTTTTTCAGTAAAGCCATATATGAAACGGATAAAAGAAACGTGCTCATGTTGATGTCAGTACCAGAAGCTTAAACCGTGCCCTGATTGGCTTTCCGCCCGGGTTCATGTTCTGCCTTCCCTCTTCCCTTTACGTCTTCCTCCGCCCTCCTCTCCCTTCACCCCACCCCCTCTCAGTGCCAGAAGTGCCTTTGAGAAACCGTGAGGCTGAGTTTGGACTAGACTGGTGATTCTCAAGTTTGAGCAGGAATCAGAGCCTACTGGAGGGCTTATTAAAACACAGTGGCTGCCCTCCCCACCGCTAGAGTTTCCATTTCCGAAGGCCTGGATGGAGCCTGAGAACCTGCATTTCTAATATGTCCCCAGGCGGCGCTGCCGCTGCTGATCCAGAGGCCACACTCTGGGGACCACTGGGTTATACACGATGCCTCAGGATCCAGCGGGTGCCAGTTCCCAGGCAGGCTTTGGGGGCTCGTTGTCTGTCCTGGAACCATCCAAATGGTGCCTGTCATTCAGGTGCCAGGTAGAAATAAACTAGGAAAGGGCTTGCTGGGCAAACTGCAGGCCCTGCCACTTGCTTGGTATTTGCCATCATTTCTTGTTCATCCTCTTGTTCCTGGGTGCCAGTGGCGTGCCCTGAAAGCTGATGGGGAAGTGGGCATATACCTGGTTTTGGGGAAGGCCACCACGTTCTCCTTCATTCTGCATTGAAATCTGAAACAGCTGTTGAAACACATTGTTTTGAGATTAGAAAAAAGTCTTCAAAACAGAATGCAGTCGGAAAGGGTAAAACATTTTTGTCACTACTTTTTGAGTAAAAAAAATAGAGACTAATTTGTTTATGGGGAACTGGCTGAATTTCAAAGTCTTGTCAATGATTCATGGAAATTTTATTTTTAGAAAAAAGTGTTTTATGTTCTATCGATTTATTGAAAAATGATAAATCGTATCTTCCTCTCACATTGTTGAGGACAACTTTGGGTCTGAGTAGCATACCTCTACCTCATATTCTCAATTTTTAACTGTTAATGTTTTCCATCTAAACAATGTTCTTATTAATTAACAATCCAATTTCAAAATACTTATATTATGAAAGAGGTATTACTGCTTGAGCTGAGTATTATTTTTCAATTAGATAAATGCATTCCTTTAGCCAGCAGTTACCTTTTTAAATGAAATATATTAAGATGAGGAATAGATGATTATAAGTGAAGAAATAACAGGAGTGACTGATTTACTTGAACTAAAATTTAAAAATAAACATTGTGGCCTGGACTCAGGCAGAGCCCCCCCACATGGATTACCCGGAAGGCCCACTGAGGAGGAGGTACTGGCAAAAAGGCACCCCCAGACAGCCTGTCAGGCCCTCTAAAAATATGTACATGCTCAGTTCTAAGGAACCCCGAGTTAGGTCAGAGTTAGGACAGGTTTGCCTGACACTGAGACCCAGCATTGGAAGGAAAGGGGGAAGATTGTCCCACCACGCTAATGCAGATGGGCACACTAGAGGTGTGTTTTGAGGATGACGTGCTAAGGCGTGCTCCTTCGTGTACCCTGAGGAGAGATGCACTTCCCTAGTCATGTCCGCCTGTAGCATTTGTCTGCTTAAGCCCACCTGGCTTCTGTCACGTCATCCCTGTGATGCCAGCCTGCTCTGGACGTACCCAGATTCACAGTTCCTCTTCTCTGTCCCACACCTTCGGGGTCCACGCCATTATCAGAATACACTGGAATCACTCAGGATGCGACTGTAAAAAGCAGATTCCTAGACTCCACACCCAAAGATTCCGATTCAATAGGTCTGCAGTGGGGTTCTGCATTTTAACAGCCACCTTGGCTGATTGTGTTGGAGGAGATCTAGGGGAGCCATCCTTGATTAAAAAATGCCGTAAACCATTGAGCAAGAGGAAAAGCCATGTTCTAGAGATTTCCCAGGAAAACAAAAATCCAATGGAGCACTCTAGTACCCTCCTGTTTTTTTGTGTTTGTTTTACTCATGTCACCTTCTTGCTTAAAGTCATTCCCATGCGCTTAGAGTAAAGGTCACAATTTTTGCCACGACCAAGGGAGCTCTGCAGAAGTTTCTGCACTCAGACGCCTTCATCATGGGATGATGTCATCCCAGGGGAATCACTCATATTACCCGTTCCTGATTTCCAATTTCCTGTCATATGGGTTCCCTCTGCCTGGAATGCTTTTCTTTTCCAGCCCAATCCCACTCACCTCATAATTTATATTAAATGTCATTTCCTCTGTAGGGTTCAGTCCCATCTACTCAGCTTCCCTATTTCTCCCTCTCAGAGCACTCTATTATTTCCCTCCATAATAGGTATCGGAACTTAAAATTATGTATTTAGTTGCACAATAGTTTGCCTTTTGCCCTCCCCAATCGCCTGTAAGCTCTGTAAGACCTTTCTTTTGTATTGTTTAGCACTGTAACCCCACCACCTAGCAGTGTGCCTGGCACAGGATAAAAGGTGGCTAAGTATTTGTTAAATGAAGACCAGATGGGATACTGTTGATAAACCTTGGGAGTGTGAACAGGGTTTTAGAGTTTATCACATTGCTTGGAAGGGAATGTAATTCCCACCCTGCCCCACCCCCATTTTGACAGTTCCTTCTCATCAGTTCTAATGATGTGTATTTTCACATTCCTTTTCCCTCCTCCTCAGAGCTGTCTGACCTGGGCGGAGGCTGACTGAGGGTTTATGGGAAGTCAATTACTCAGTGGAAATGGGAACTAAAAGCAGCCTTGTCCAGCGTTTGCTACATCTGGGCACATTGCCGAGATTTTTGACAAGATAAATGATTTAATGATTTCCACCAATCCTCATTCCAAGTCAGGGGGATTGATATAGAGGTGGTCAGACCAGCTTTTGAATCGAAATCAATACTACTTAATATCTAAATTTCATTTCGAAATGTGATTAAGGATTAGCTAGTGGAGTTTTGTTAGTGGTAGAATTCTTTTTAAAGTAATGATCCTCAGGGTTCCCATAGATTTTTCCAGTTACTGTTGTAGGGGGAGGTGGGAACCTGCTACAGATGACCTCACTAGCTTTTGTCTTGATTTGCATATTAACGATATTTTGATATTTTTCAAGTGGAAGATCAAAGTGTTAGGGTTCCATCAGTCGCTATATTACAACAAAGATAGAAACATAGATTTTGCTTTAATTTGAAAATAAGTGGCCTTATCTTATATTTCACGCTTTTAGGGTCTCAGGGAAGTCCATTTATGGTTTGCATGCTTAAATAGATTGAGAGAAGATTAAGCAATTCTCTTGAATTAGTATCTTCAAAGAATACATAAATGGAAAGCATTTTAATTAGTTATGCCAGTCCTTATTTCAGGGTAAGATGCTATTTGATATGCATAGCTAGAGGCAAAGCATATTTTAAAAATATACAAATGTGTGTAGTTCTTAAACATAATATTTGTGTTTTTTGGGGGTAATTATTTCAAAATGTATCCAACACTGTAACTTGCTCCTTTCTATAATAGTAACTGTTGCTGCTCCCTCTGCTTATAATGGTAACGATGGTGACGATCCCTCCAATTTACTGAACAACTAACTGCACTGTTCCTAGTTTTCTATGGGGTGCTTTTCATATGCTATCTCATTGTATAATCACAACAAGCCATAAGATGTAAGTACTAGTATTGTCAGTGAGTGGTGGAACCCTGTCTCAAACCCAGATCACCTTGACTTGAAAGCCTGAGCTTTTTTTAACTCCCCCATGTCATGGCTTGAGCAGAAGAGAAAAAGTACACTTAGGTAAAGCAAAGTTTGGTGCTTGATCTTTTTCATACTTTTCTGTCATGCTACCTTGTCAAAGGATCGTAAACCATTTTTATGTAGCACAGATGCTCCGTAAGCTGGGTGAACGAGCAGGCCTCTCAAAGTCAATGCGTACATTCTTGGCTCCCGCAAAATCACGTTAAGCCAGGGACCCCTGCTGTACCCATTCCTGCCTCTGGTTCAGTCAGCACACGGGGCTGGGAGGGCTGTCACGGCACAGACCTAAATAGAGATAAAAGAAAAAACATTGCTTTCCAGTTGGGGAGTGACTGGGGATTAGGGGAGCCAGGGCCCACTTAGCTGGCATGCCATTGCGGGTACTCACTGGCAGGGGGCAGCAGGAGCCCCAAAGTAGGGTGGGTGGTGACTGGAGCCACGTTGAGCATAAAGCTTCAACGGCTTCAAGATAAACCTGCAGAGTGGGGAATTCACAGATGGATAATGGGAAATTGACTCTAGAGTTATAGCGTTTCAGGAAGCAACGGACACTGCAGACATCTGAAACACTTAAGAAGGATCCCAATGCTCTCTTGGCATTGGCTGCGTTTAGCCACTTCCCCCTTCATCCTGCTCTAATGGACTTCTCATTGATCTTGCTTTCCAGATCGCATTAGGACAGCCGTGGCCAAGTCTGTACTTCACTTGAGGGTATTCTAACAGAATTAAGAAATCTCAGGGAAGGATATCAAATCACACATAAATGAAAATTAGGTAGCTTTCAAGAATAGTCTTCAATTTTGTTGTTGTCATGTTTTGTTTTGTTTTTAATGCCAGGGGCATCTTCTGCTCAGTCTATTGGACTTACAGTCCAGGATGCACCATGTTCACCATTAGGTGGCGCTCACTCTCTCCGCCCCCCCCCACACCCCCCACCCCTTTTTTCTGGTCTGTTAAGTGATATGAGGACATAATCACACCAATCAGTGTTTGAGATCCTGGGCTCTAGTAGCATCAGATGGGCCTGGGTTGGAGCTCCAGCTTCCTGATTTATTCATGAGAAATGATGTAACCTCTGGTATCTGCGCTTCCTTATCTGTAAAACCAGGATGAATGAGCGAAGTCCTTCAGGGAGCTGTTGTGGAGATTCGATGAGACAATGCAGATTGAGCCCTCATCCCAGTCTCTAGCACAGAGTCAACATTCAATGTGAGCTGCTATTATTATCATTATATTGTTGTTTTTGTTGGGATGAAGGATCCTTATTGATCCTGTGTAGGACCCAAGTTCATCCAGTGATTGCTAATATTTCACCCCATTTTCTATAGAAGCTTGCTGACAGCATTTAGATACATTATGGCATTTTTCTCTCTTGGCATTGATTTTGAATTCAGAACCAAAGTCAAAATGACAAATCCCTTTAATTTTTTTTTCATTTGAGGTCAAAAGCCTTTCTTTCATTCACTGACTCATTCAAGCAGGGTAGATAGTTATTGCCTTCTCCCAGCACTTGTAAGCTTGTTACAAATGAGTTCTCCGGTGGATTTAAACCTCCCTTCCTCTCAGGAAATGAAACTGCACCACTTGCCTGAACCACAGCATATATCTAATCATTTACCATAGCTGAGAGCCAGAAAAATTTGGTTCTGTTACTTGACACTAGAAAGGAAAAATCATTCACCCGAACATCCACCACTTCAAGATAAAACATATTACTAAATTTTCACCTTTCAATTTGGGCTAAATCCATATATATATATATATATATATATATGTATATATATATATATATATATATATACACACACACACACACACACACACACATACACACACACAACACACACACACAGACACACACTCACTCAGCATACATATGTATATGTATGTATATATGGCTTATATTTTATTTTAAGCTTTAAAATGGGAATCTGTACTAGGGTATCCTTTGATATTCTTCCAGTTGAGGGGTTCTCAAACTTTGCTTTCTAACCACCAGAAATACATGTGCTGGGCGGGGGGCAGTTTTGACACCCTTTCCTCACGAGCCCAGGGCCCTATTACCCTTCTGTCGGATTCTTGGTTGCCTTGGGGGAACCCAGGAAGTCCATCTTTCTCCCCACCTTTGTTTTGCCAAGTCATTTCCTTTTCAGTTTCTGCTCAACCTTTATCCAGGGCTGATGCTTAGCAGGTGCATACTGATGCGGCTGTACATTTTTAGAAGCTGGTGAAATCCTTGCATAGTGGTGAATCAGTGGCCTCTCTTCTATAACCCTCCCCCTCCAAGTGGCTCTTCCACAGCCTGCCCTGCCTGGTCTCTTTCCCAGGATTCCCCTGAGGTTTAGATTGTATTCCAATGAGGGCACGGGTGGCATCGCAGGCACTCCCAGGCAGGTCATCACTGACTACTCCTTCCAGTCCCCAGGTGGGATTCCCTTGTTTTTACCTTGGCCCTTGTCAGAACTGTCTTGGCGACACAGGGGTGGAGATTTTTCCCTACTTGTAATTCTACTGATACTATAATCCATTACAATTAACGAAAGTTCACCTCCAGGGGCAAGATGGCTTCCCGGGTCTGCAACCTGCCGCCAAAATTGAGTTCTGGCTGGTCTGGTAGCTGCACCTTTTTCTTAGGAATGATTTCATCTCCTCCCTCCTTTGTTTCCCTTATTATGTCTTTCCCTTCCCACCCCCACCCCCACTGCCAGCCCTGTTCTTTCTGCCTCAGGTAACAGCTTCCATTCTTCCTGATGAGCTCTCTTGCCACCCTGGGCCAGTAGGTTGAATATACCCCCACCCTAGATCCTCCTTTCACAACAGACCCTGCTGCTATGAAACCTTGAGTCCAAATCCTTAGCAAGATAGGATCTGTCTCCTTTTTTGGAAGAGAGGGTAGGCTTGATCTTCAAATCCTCTTGGGAGGTGAGGGTAAATATTTCGTTTCACCTTTCTAGTGCATCGAAGAAAAACAAAGCAGTAACGTTTTCATATTAAAGGTGTCTGAGCTTCCATCCAGATTCTGTCACAGGGCCTTGGTAGTTTGCTTGTTTCCTACGGGAAAAGCTGCATCTCACTTAGGCTCCAGTCTGGCTGGCTGGGGGAATACAGTTGGTAAAGAGCTATTGTATTAAAATAGAGCTGGCTCTCCATCAGGATTTGGACAAGAATAGAGTCATAGGGGTAGGGGACAGGATGGCAGATCTCACCTGCAAATAGGCAACACTTAGGTGGAGGGTGGCCAGGTTAGAATCCTAGTAAAACCCAGATTCAAATGTGACAATGTGAGTAAAGGACTCGTTAAAAAAATGTGTTGCAAATATTGGGAATAAGGCAAAAGGGCTGTGAGGGAGGGAGGACGTCCTTTTAATGTCCCATTGGAACATTATTTAATGGGCCCATCCGTGGGTTCTTTAATTATCTAAGGGAATGTACTTTTGTTTGACTTGCCACATGCCATTGATTAAAGGCTCAGGCTTGGTGAACTTCCGCGTTCACATGTAGACATTTGTCCACGAGAGATGGTTTCTCTCGCCCAAGGTAATGATTTCGTGCCCTCTAGGACATAAACCAGTTATGTACCTTTAACAATCTTATTCCAAGATTCATTTTTTTTTTCTGTTCACATGACAAATACCCAGTTTCTCAAATGCTCTTTGAGCCAGCTTTACCTAGTGTGTTAGTTTCCTGGGGCTGACATAACAAATGACCACCAATTGGGTGGCTTAACACAGCAGTTCTTTATTGTCTCACAGAACTAGAGTCCCAGATCACATCCTCACAGTCCACGATGAAGGTTTCAGCTGGGCCATGTTCCCTCTGAGACCTGTGGGATGACCGCTCCTTACCTCTTCCCAGCTTCTGGTAGCTATCCATCGGTCCTTGGTGTTTCTGGGCTTGGCAGCTACATCCCTCAGGTCTTTGCCTTTTTGTCACTTGGCATTCTCCCTGTGCCTTCAGTTTGTCATCTTATAAGGACACCAGCCAGGGTGGCTCAGTTTATTTTCTTGCCACTGGGCCACACTTTCCATGCCTGGGAATTTTGTCCTTGGCCTCCTAGCTCAGATCTTCACGGATGTTAATCCTTGTGTTCTTTGCTCTGGTGGCTTGGTCCTCATGTTCCCTGTTCTCAGCTTCCCAGATATTCACAGCTAATACAACCTCCGCACACATTAGACACACGTAACTATTCGACCAAAGCAACAAGAAGGTTATGGCTGGACCAGATGCTGCCAACAATCCACTTCGTTTTGTTAGACTCTTTGTCATAGATCTTTAAGAATGGCCAGCTTCTCCTTGGCAGGTTTTTATTGCTCTCTTGAAATGGCCCAGTTTCTTCTCTGACTTATGGCTCTGACACCTTTTAGAATTTTTGAATCACAGCCTATTCATAGGCTCACAATTGTTAATCTACGACCTTTGAAATGAACATCCTCAGGCTTCTCTAAATAGGAATATGTATTTGTAGAAAGCCAAGTATCAGTATAGACAAAAATGCCAGTTTTCCTTGTAGACTCAAATAACTTTTGACACATTTTCCTCTTTACTGATCTTGCTTTGCTTAAATTCAAATATTTTACTCTTTGGTCCACTTAGAAGCTTGAAGAGTTAGTTAATTAGACCCATACATATTATTATAGACTCTAAGAGATTTAATTAAAATGTGCTAATATGTAAAATCAAATGTGCATCATTGGTTTCTTAATTTTTCCCAAGTTTAGGTGGAGTGAATAAATGGTCCTTACCATAATTTTGGGGGTGTTTTAGAAATTCTACACAAAGTAGCAATTAGAATAATTGTTTATTACATATAGTATCTTAATCTGTGGATTAAGATTTAACAGTTGGATGTCTAATACAGTAATTATTTTGTGGCTTTTGACAGACTAAATATTTGCAAAATTATAATTTAATTTTGTGAGAATATGCCCGATAGCTGTTAGCATGTCAAAACATGTTAGGCAGCTCTTACAACCTGTTTATTAGTGTAATAACCTAATTAATGTGTGAATTAACTTTATAAATATATTTTTGCTCAATGAATAATCAAATGTGGAACTGAAATTTTTCAGACAGTTGATATCTAATAAATCTAGGTGATATAGTATCTCACTGACTGTATCCTTAATCTGTAATAACTACAGCTTTAATTATTGAGTTACTATTACTACATAGTAATTTGCCAAGCGCTGTGCTAAGTGCTCTACATATATCAGCTCATTTAATTTTTGGCACAAACTTATAATAGAAGTACACATTTAATACCTATTTTTTATTTTACAAAACTAAGGCTCACTGAAATTAACTTACTTAATTAAGTAATTTACTAGCTGTCATACAGGTGGATAGAACAATGCCTGGACTTGAACCCAGAGCTGCCTGATATGAAAGATCATGCTCTCTGCTACTCATCACTGCCTGTCTCAGAAAACGCTGTTAGTGATATATATTGTTGTGGCTTGTTTTATGTTTATATAGCTCCTTCACATAGTTTCATTGTGCTGTTTAATTTATTTACCAAATAGAATTATGAATACCCTGCATATACTAGAGAAAGACATTAAAAGTTCAATGATTAAAAATATGCTTTTTTAAGGAAGCCTACTGAATGGGAGAAGATATTTGATAATGATATATCAGATAAGGGATTAATATCCCAAATATATAAAATGCTCATGCAACTCAACACCAAAAAAACAAACAACCCAATTAAAAAATGGGCAGAGGATATGAAGAGACGTTTCTCCAAAGAGGACATACAGATGGCCAACAGGCATATGAAAAAATGTTCAACATCACTTAGCATTAGGGAAATGCAAATTAAAACCACAATGAGATACCACCTCACCCCAGTCAGAATGGCTATCATCAATAAATCAACAAACAACAAATGCTGGCGAGGCTGTGGGGAAAAGGGAACCCTGGTGCACTGCTGGTGGGACTGCAGGCTGGTGCAGCCATTATGGAAATCAGTATGGAGGCACCTCAAAAATCTGAAAATGGAACTACCTTACGACCCAGCAATCCCACTCTTAGGTATTTATCCAAAAAATCCCAAGACATTAATCCAAAAAAATATATGTACCCCTATGTTCATTGCGGCGTTATTCACAATAGCTAAGACTTGGAAACAACCAAAATGCCCATTGGTAGATGACTGGATTAAGAAACTTTGGTACATTTACACAATGGAGTATTATTCAGCTATAAAGAAGAAGGAAATAGTACCCTTTGCAACAATATGGATGGAACTAGAGAACATTATGCTAAGTGAAATAAGTCAGTCAGAGAAAGACAAATATCATATGATCTCACTTATACGTGGATTCTAAGGAACTGAATGGATGGGAGAAGTGGATGGAGATAGTCTCAGAGACACAGAGGAAGAACTGAGGGTTGCTAGTTGGGAGGGGGTGGGGATGAAGGAGAAGGGGAAGGGATGAGACAATACAAATGGGTAATTGTAATATGGCCCCAGGGATAGAAAAAGACAGTCCGAGGAATACAATCAGTAATGTTGTAAGTATTTCTTACAACATTATTTCTTAGGGGGCCAGATGGACCCATGTCCTTTTGGGGAGTCCACTTCATAGTTGATGTAGAGGCCTGACCACCGCATTGTATTTCTGAAACTGATGTTGAATAATACTGTATGTCAACTATAATTATATATACATATAACCTCGGGACATGGAGTAGAGTGCGGGAACAGATTCAATGGAATTGTAATAGATAAGCATGATATCGGGGGTGGGAGGGCAATAGATGGGGGGAGGGGGGTTGTTACTTTGTGAGGGTGAAAAGGGTAACTATTGCATTGTTTTGTACAACTGAAACTACAATAAAAAAAATGCTTTTTTATGAATTTTTGTGTTGGTGGCTTTTTTAAAGGTTAAGAGATTTAGGGATAAAGAAAGAGAAAAAAATTAATTTATGCTGGGCATCTACTCTATTCTAGACACTGAACTATTAAATCCTTAAGGTTTGCAATCTTCAATTCCTTATCCAAACCCTTCAAGATAGATGTGTTTCAGAATTTAGAATTTTTTTTTAATATTTTTTATTGGGGAATTAGGGGAGGAGAACAGCGTTGGGAAATCGGGGAAGGGGAACAGACAAGTTGCTGTCCTTTTGTTCTTCAGTCTAGTTGTGGAGGACATCGCTTCACTGGCCCAAGTTGGTATTATCATTGTGCTCTTCCAGGGTGAGGCAGTCACTCGCTGGCCATTGGACAGCCATTCATGGCGGCTCACAGCAGCTCACGAAAGCTCACACCAGCTTCTGGCCAGCCCCACTGCAGCCTACACTGTAGCCGGCGACTCACGGCAGCCCAGCTCCAGGTTGAACTGTTGTTCACCATCGTAGCTGTAGAGGGCTCAGCATCACTGGCCCTCATGTGGGATCAGAACTAGGGCCCTGTTGCTCAGAGCTGGTGTCCCAAGCCAACTCCTAACCAATGCGCCGCTCAGCCAGCCCTAGAATTTGTTTTAATTTTAGAAAGGTAATACAATGTGCATATTCTTGTAGGATCTTGGGCAAGCACCATGTCATCCAAACATGTCTCTTATTGATGTCAATAAAAAATGTAAACCATAAACATCATCCTAAGTGAAATACAATGACTGTCCATAGTCCCATCTTAGTTCTGGTTACATTTTGCCACCAGGCGAGTTCATGTGGGGTCAGGTTTGCTACCAAATATGTTCTTAAAACCTTTTATTTTTTTAGAGCTGTTGATTTCAGAATTGTGGACTATGGATTGTGGATTTGTATTATCCGCATACTATAGATCAGGAAACAGAGGCTTAAACAGCTTATGTGACTTAGGCTTCAGTCACACAGCTCACAAACAGTGGAGCAAGAATTTGAACCTAGATCTTGTTCAAGTGAGAAAGTTCCTATTTGATTCCTATTGGTCCCTTTTTGTAAATGTTCTTCAGGATGCAGAATGGAGAATTAATAGTTTCCTCCCATGCCATGCCCTTTTGGCCCTGAGACACTAGGCGGAGAAGTAAATCCAGCCCTTGCTCAGTGGATTCAATTATGTGAGCACAGGGTGAGTCTGATGCTAGGTCTTGATGATCTCCTTGGATCCTAGTAACACTGTGCCCTGCTTGTGCTCCACCATGCTCTGCGCCTTTCTTGCTGACACGCCAACCCTGCAGGAACACAGAGGTGCTGGGCACAAACGGATTCTTTAAATTTTGACCTAAGCTTTCAATTAGATTGGACGATTAGTTAACAGTTTCCCCCAGCTGACCAGTATGGACTCTGATCTTTCCTAGGTCAAAGTGTTCTGTATCTCAATCACCCTCTCCCCCATTTCTCTTTCTGAGATATTGTCTGGTTGTTGGAGTTGAGGGTGTGGTCTCAATCAGTACTTCTCAAATTTTAAATGCTTACACATCATCTGGGATGCTGTTAAAATGTGTTAAATAGGTCAGTAGGCATGGGATGGGCCTGAGATGTTAACATGTCTCACAAGCTATCAAGTGATGCTGCAAGCTCATGGACCACACTTTGAGCAGTCATGACTTTGGTGACTGAATCAGTTTGGGACAAGGAGGGGCCCTCTGTCCCCTTGGTCTCCAAGGCAGAATTCCCAGCTTACCACTTCACTGAGATGGCGTCCTATCACTCACCTGGGCTTGATGTTCAAATGTTTAGTTAGTGTCACTTGTATCTGGTCTCCCTTGACTTGGTAAAGATACCATGATTCTCTCTGACTGGATGGGCCCATGCTGGCTCTTACTTGCTAAAGATCACCAAATATCTGTGTTGCCTCAAATTATTCCTGCCTTAAAGAGCAGGCATCTTGCCCCACCATTAGCTTTCAACTTAGAGTCCATGCCACCCGAGAACTGAGTGTGCTTTGAATTGCTAGACTAAACTTCCATCTGAGTATATTGAGGCACATGTTTAATTTGCTGGAACTACATTCCAGGAATGTATAGGGAAATTGCAGAGGACCTCTTTCAAGTGTGTCATATTGAATAAGGGTGCTGCTAGAGCCCCATGCCCCCATGCTGACCTCAACTTACCTAAAAACACCTCCCCACCTAAAGGAGTAGAATTGAATTGTTACGACAGAGACTGTGTCCCATAAAGCATGAAATGTTCACTACATGGACCTTTAAAAAAAAGTGTGCCCACCCAGTCTATACCATGAGTGATGTATATAGACTGATTCTCTAGACGTGGTATTTGATACACTGAATGAGAACTTGTCTACATAATTCTATTTTTAAATATAAAATCTGAATAATACCTAGGTTCTTCTCTGTATCTTTCTTTCCCCTGTAAATCTGGAGCTCTCACCAAGCAGATCCTTTGGGTAGAATAGGACAAAGGTCACATATGCAGGAGGGCAGAGGACAAAAGCACATTAATAATTTTTAAAATACTTCCCCCAATTGTAATAGACTCTATCTCTAACCCTAGATAGGTCCCATTCTCATTGTAGGTACAAAAACAGAAACCCTCTAAAATGTATTTAACCTTCCAAGGAGATGGAGCTCAGGTATTAAGTGTTTAATGAGTAACCACATTGGGAACTTGAGTGAGGAGATATCTCACTATCCATTGCATATGTTTTAAAAACTATATATATATTTCATACTTTAATTTTACATTTGGATTTCTATTTGCTCCTATTACCGTGGATCTCTAGGTGGTATATACTCTTTTAGCAGATACTCATTTTTAAATAAAATAAGCAATATAGTAACATCTATCTATTTATCTAGAGTTTTATACTTGTTTTGGTTGACAATATATCATGAGATTTTTTTCATATTCAATATCCATTAAAAGCTTTATTTTTAAATGTATTTATTTGCAATTACAGTTAACGTTCAATATTATAGTAGTTTCAGGTGTACAACATAGCTGTTAGACATTTATATAATTTATGAAGTAATCCCCCTGATTAGTCTAGTATCCACCTGGCACTATACATAGCTATTACAGTGTTATTGACTGTATTCCCTATGCTGTACTTTACATCCTCTTGACTATTTTGTAACCACCAATTTGTACTTCTTAATCCCTTCACCTTTCTCACCCAGCCCCTATTCAACAACCATCAGTTTGTTCTCTGTGTCTATGAGTCTGTTTCTGTTTTGTTTGTTCATTTATTTTGTTCTTTAGGTTCCACATATAAGTGAGATCATATGGTATTTGTCTTTCTCTGTTTGACTTATTTCACTTAGCTAAAGCTTTATTTTTCATGGTTTCATATAATTTCCTTATATATATGGTCATACAGTGCATGTCCATTGACCTGTAGCTGGATAGTTAGGTGTTTTTCAAATGTTGCTATTTTCTTTCAGGGTTCATTTAAAAACAAAGTGAGATTAGACAATTTTTAGGCTCTTGATATGTATTGTCAGATTTTACTCAAGAGACTTTGTGTCAGCTTATTTTTACATATGTGTTTTTAAAAGTGAGACTATCAATTTTCTGTCAAATTTTTGGCGAAACAGAACTTGTAACACTTTCATATTTCACCTGTTTTAATCTCCCTTCTTTCACAGCGAGAACCTTGATCCCAACATCAGCACGTTTACTCATTTGCTCAGTTCTACAATACATGTAAAATGGTTTCAGAACCACACCTCTATAAGAAACAATCCTCCTTAAAAGAATTCAAGACTTGATTGCAGTTCTTTTTTCCCCACTGGACTGAAGATAGATGTTAAAGTACGGCGTTTAAAAGTTACCTGGATTTTTTTTTCCTTGTTCCCTTTGGTGGTGGTGTTATTCATTTAAAGACAAAATTGGGTTTGTTTCTGTTTGTATTTAGTTTTATGTTTTATCTCCATCTTTGCTTATAATTTTATTTTTTGCAAACATAGAATAACATGATTCTAAAAAGATATAGTTTTGAAAGGTCACTCCATCTGTTATCCCTTACTCCTATAGCCTCTCTGCAGCCCTTAATAGGTAACTAAATTTATTAGTTTTTTATTTATCTTCCTGCATTTCATTGTGCAGAAGTAAGTATTTACATATTATTTAATTTTCCTTTGTTTCTTACACAAAGGTAGCATATCATTTATAATAACCTTTACTTTACTCTATTTGCTAAAATGCATCTTGAAAACCACTCTTCAGTGCAGTTCACAGAGATCTTCCTTAGTCTTCCTATGGATGCTGGGTCCCTACTTCTGTATGTACCATAATCTACTTAACTAATCGCCAGTATTTGGGCCCTTAAGATAATTGCCAACATTTTGCAATTACACATAATGCTGTAATTAACAACCTTGTGCATATATACTTTTGTACTGTTGGAGGTATATTCTCAGAAATGTGAGAATTTCGAATAACAAAATCATGTGCAGTTTATAATATATGTGCATTCTCCTACGTTAGGATAATGCCTTGGAATTTCCACCATCAATATATGAGAGTTACTGTTTTCTCATGGTCTTACCAAAAATCTAAATTGTCAAGCTTTGAGTTTTTGCCAGGCTTATCATTGAGATATTTCCATTACTCTTATTAAAACTGAAATTGAACATCTTTTCATATGTTTAAGAATCATTCTGAAATATTTTTACAAAATATATTTTGCCTTTTCTATAACATTTAAAAAATTTCTTCAATGTTTAAAAATTATAACTTAAAAATAATGGGGATATTATTGCAAATAGCCCCTTCTAATTTTTCATTTGTGTTTTGACTTTGCTTATAGTGTTTTTTTTCATGCTAAGCTTTATTTTTTTAAGCTTTATTGAGGTATAATTGACACATAAAAAAAACCTGTATTATTTTTATGTACTCAAATGCTCCAAGCTATTCCTTTATTGCAACTGAATTTTGACTCATAAATAGGAAGCCTTTTTCTATACCTGGTTATGGAGGAAATCATCCATGTTTTCTTCTAGAGCTTATAGTTGCTTTTCTTTCTTTCTTTCTTTCTTTTTTTTTTTTAAGTTGAGGCATCCTGCCACCTGTTGGCAGCTTAGCGGCAACTCAGCTCGGGCCGGGAGTTGAACCGGCGACCCTGTTGCTCAGCGCTAGCACTCTTGAGCAAGCTCTTAACCAACTGAGCCACTCAGCTGGCCCTATAGTTTCATTTTTTAAATTTATTCAAGTTTTCTAATTTTTTCCATGATGTTTCTACATATCTGTTTTAAGAACATGGCTAAATATTTTTACTTTTTATTATTATTGTAATTGGAAATTTTCCTTATCAAATTTTCTTGTTAGTTATTTGTGATACATAAGAAAACTATTAATTTTTATAGTTTTGCAGAACCATCTAACTTGTCATAGTCTTTTTATGTGAGTACCATGCCAAACAACAAACATTTTTCTAGGAACATATGTATATTGGTTTTTTTTCCTTCTTATTTTTATGCCTTTTATATCTTTTGTTAGTTTATTATATTAGCCATAATGTAATTATGTAGCATTTATTGTATTGAAGAAAACAAAAAAGTGAATCATAATCCTCTCTTGACATTCATGTTGACATTTAAATTAATGTTAAGCTCCAGTTATGACAGTGGAAATGTTCATCTTTATCCTCGCTTTAAGGAGATGTCTATACTACTCCATCATTAAGGATGTCAGTATCAGCTAACATCTGTTAAAATTAAAAATAAATTTTATACTTATACTAACTATATTATGCCCCACAATTAGCATTTATGTTTTTAAAAAATGTTCTCTAATTCAGTGTTTTTAAAATATATGTGGAAATAATTATACCTGAAGGTGTTTTAGTGTGTATGTGTGTTTAAAGACAAGAGATAGATTGCTCAATCAGTCGATCTAAGTATCATATGGATTTCCCAGATACTGTTTATTTTCATAAACATGTCTTTTTTTATATTTTATGTTTTGTATATTTTATGTGCATATTGGCGAATTCTTTTTAATGGGGATTAATACCACAGAGTAGAACACTCATTCCTCCATTCATCATCGACCTCTGCGTCATTCCATTTATTCATCTATCCAGTAAATGTCTCCCGTCGGCCTAATAGGTGTTGAACACTAAGCTAAGTCTTGGGAAACAAAGATTTTTAAGCTGTAACCCCTGGCAGGCTGGCACACATGTAATTTTGCCTCTTGTAGCACATTCCTTTTTTATGGACCTACTCCAGTACTCATACACAAACATCTACTTTTTTTTTCCCCCTCACCAAAGCACTAATGGTAGTTTCTTAAGTGGGAACAGATAAATAGGTAACTTAAATCCTAGCCATACATGCTGCATGCTTTTTCCAAAAGTTCTATCAAATTTTAGCCATGTAATTTTATTTACCTGTAATTCAAAAGGTTCGTTGTTTTATCTATGGAAAAAATCTGTCAGACAGGGACAGACATATGTCCATGGAGAGACATTAAATTTGTCACGGTGAAGGCAAAATTACTGCATCGTAATCCGTTACTTATTTCCCTAGCTCAGCCTCATTTGACACATTTAATGAAAATCACGGTGTCTCCTAGCATAACAAACTGATCCCTAAAACAAAGCAGAGAAGTTGTAATACTTCACGTTGAAAGAGTGATGAAAACTTCACTTAGACATTTATTTTGTCATTTCCACAAACATAGTTAAATTATCGCGAGAGAGCAGTAAATCACCATAATATGCTCTGTAACTTTTAGGTTTGGACTCAGAAGTTTGAATGTTGACAGAATTAACATATTAATTTGAGCCTTCCCTGGATGCTTCAGTTTAACTTTTGATTTTTTTTTTCCCAAAGAGTTAAAAAAGCTTTTCATTTAAAATGCATTACTTAGGGAACTGATTTAATGATCTCACTCCCTTTCATTTAACAGGCAAAATAGCATTTCTTTGAAAAACGGTCTCTGCCAAGAACTTGATTATTGAATGGAGATCAGTAATTTTTAGATGTGTGGGACATCTGTCAGGAATCATGGAAAGGAATTGCCAGCTTTGTTCACGTGACTTATTTCAGAGGAAAGCTGAAGACACATTATATCAGGAAGTAAAACTGAAGCTGTATCAACACGGTCATTATAAAATGCGGAGGGGCTACTGTGGCAGCTTCCTAAATGCCCTAAACTTCTTTGCTCCCTGCTGTCCTCTCTGCATACCCATCCACATGACCTTCCCTAATGTTCACCTCTGATTATGTTATTCCTTTCTTCACAAATCTCGCATATCTTCCCAATGCCTCCTAGATAAAGCCTGGATGCCTAGATCTCCTATTTCAAGTCCTACACAATCAGATTCTTGTCTCGAATCTCTAATCCTGCTACTTATGCACCTTCCCTGACTCTTGGCCTCTGGAAGCTGCAAACTCTTTCCTGTCCGCGTGCATGGGCGCCGCCAGGCCCCGGTACCTGCTCTTTCCTCAGCCTGCGGTTCCCCTCTCAAGTTTCCATCTCCAGGTGCCCAGATCCACTGTAACAACAGCCCGTCTTCCAACTAGATGGGACCTACTATATGTGCTTATTTTTTTTACATTTTCATATACACAAGAGGGTTTATGTTGTACGTGTCATTCTATTCCTTACTCCTTCCATATATCTGAAAGAGCTTTGAATATCCACAGAGCACATATACTTTATATTTTAATCTATGTGTCTTTGCTGAGCTATTTTGAAGAATAAATGTGGGATGCCAGTGCAGCTTCTCTTCAGTTAAAGATGAAACTGGAAGCCTTAGAGACACTGGAGGGAGCTGAGAGTAGGGCTGCACTGTTCCTCAGTTTTTAAACAGCTCACTTCATGTTTTTTTTTTTT
>NW_017732417.1:163180-166383 GCF_001890085.2 Hipposideros armiger | reverse complement strand
AAAAAAGAAAAAATACAAAAGCCTAAATAAATGTGTAGGTGCACAAAGTGATTGTGAGTGCTATGCAGAGATGATTCCGGAAGGTTGGGACAGGTTTCGCTGGTCACATGGGGGTGGCAGCATGAGGTTCTGAGGTGAGAGTTGGCCTGGCTCTGGGCAGTGGTGGGTTAGAGGTAGCAGTAGAGGTGGGAAGCTGGAGTCAGAGCAGTGGGGACAGCAGAACCTGGATGTGCAAAGGTGTGGGTGTGATCCTGGTGCATCCTAGGGACCAGAGGAAGGGATGTGACTTCAGCACCAAGGATAAGAACAGTGGTTTAAGGACAGGCAGCTGCTATTGGGCACTGGTAATAATGATACTTAATATAATAGCTTTATTGACATGTAATTCATCTACTATACAGTTTGCCCATTTAAAGTATACATTTCAGTGGTTCTAGTATATTCAGAGCTGGGCCACTATCATCCCAATTAATTGCAGTGTTTTCATTAACCCAAAGGAAAGCCAGAACCCATCACCTATCATTGCCCATTTCCACCTACTCACCTCCCAATCCTTTTGCAACCAATAATATATTTCCTGTCTCTATAGGTCCACCTATTTTGGACACTTCATATAAATGGAATCATACAATATGTTACCTTTGTTTCTAACTTCACATAGCATAATATTTTTAAGATTCATCTGTGTCATAGCATGGATCAGTACTACTTTCCTTTTTATTGCCAAATAATTGCTGAGTTTTATTGCTGGGTAAATGTTGTGATGTTTTATCTTTGTTGTTTTATGGTGATTTCAGCAGCTTCTAAAAATACCTCAGGGACATTAAGTTCTAAAGTAAGCTCACTTTTAAGACAGTAGAAACATGAAATTATATCCTGGTTATTAATTGTTATTCTTAAAATATTTAAATATCATGCAATAGAATTATCATAAGTGGCCAAAATAATACCTATTTCTTCCTTTAAAGATGTAACAACTTCAACATTTTGGAATGCTTAATTTTTAGGAACATTATCAGAGCATGTAAGCTTGACACATTTTATAATTTCAATTAAAGAATCATCAGGTTTAGGGCCGGCTGAGTGGCTCAGTTGGTTAAGAGTGCTAGCTCTGAGCAACTGAGTCGCCGGTTCGATTCCCACATGGGCCAGTGAGCTGCACTCAAGCTGAGCTGCTGCTGAACTGCCAACAGGTGGCAGGATGGCTCAGCTGGTGGGAGCACATGCTCCTAACAACAAGGTTGCCAGTTCCACTCCCTCATGGGGTGGTGGGCTATGCCTGCCCGCAACTAAGATTGAGCACACCACCTTGAGCTGAGCTGCCCTGAGCTGCCGATGGGCAGCCAGATGGCGAATGGACTTGGAGCTGAGTTTGCTGCACCTTCCACAACTAAGATTGAAGGACAACAACTTGTCTGTTCCCCTTCCCCAATTCCCCAATAAAATCTTTTAAAAAAAATCATCAGGTTTACATAGATTTGTTATACTTTACCAGTGATGGATAAAAATTGGTTTAGGGACAGTATGTAGGGACATTTGTGTGATAAACATTAGATGAACCTATTTCTACTGAAAGAAAGAAATGGGACAAAGTTGCGTTTCAAAAATATTTTTTATTGTTTTAAAACGTAATGCTCAGTCTAACCTTGGCTCTCTTTTTTTCTTTCTTTCCTTTGTCCTGCCAAAATATAAAGAGAGAGGTAGAATCAGATAGTAATCACTTTTTCTCCTTGCTCCATAAGAAACTCACTCTGGACAATCATCGTCTGCTGTCAGATTACTCTGAATTGCACAGTGAAAATGCAGTACAAGAGTATGCTTTTCCACCCAGCTGTCACTTCTATGTTCCCGGGCTAAAACACTCATCTTTTCCCCTTAAGTGTAGTACAGTGGGAAGAACCTGCACTTACAATTAGAAAGAGCCAGGGAAAGACAAAATTTGAATTGTGACTCTGTAACCCACACACTGTGAGGCTTTGGGCAAGTGACTTAAGCTCTCTAAGTCTCCCTTTCCTCACCTGTGAATTAGGAATGATGGCATCTCTGTCTTGGGACTCTTGGAGGGATTATATTAGATGGCATATACAAGCACCCAGCTGTGTGTCTGACACACAGCAGGAGCTCACTCAATGGTAATTTTTAAAGAAGGAAGATTTTGACTTCACGTGGCACAAATGGTTCTTTAGTTGTTTTGTGGTTTGCCTTCCACGTTTAGATAATGTCCCCATGTTGCCAAGAATTGTGTTTACCATTCCTCTCACTGAACCAATCAAATATTCAAGTTACAGTTAGAATTAGAATATGAGCTTCCAGGCTTCAAGAGGCCAGAAACTTTCCTTCCTTGTTAAATGCTGCCTCTGGCAGAGACTGAGTAGGTATCTCAATAAACATTTCCTGAAATTAATGAGGTGTGCATCTACCGTGTGCAAAGTTCTGTGGTTAGCACAGTGGAGGACTTAACAAAATGACTAACACTTAGTCCCTGTTCTCAAGCAACTTGGAATTTGAGTTTGATGAGTATTGGCTAGGCTCATTTAGGTGCCAAGAGACTGACATGGGCTCAGGTTACCTAGAGGAAGTGTGAGGACATTCAGGTAACTGTCTCAGTGATGCCATAGAAGGAGCCATGGATCCTGGACCATCATTTAGGATGCGCAGAAGCTTTATTGGCTCAATACATCTTCAGCTGTCTAGCAAGCTTGCCTTTCAAGAGGCTTTGCCATGCTCATGTCTCGTCTTCCTCTCGGTTTCCACTCTGATTGCAGTTGCTTCTTTTGTTGCAACGACTTGCCTGGCTATCTTTCTGACTTTCAAGATTCTCAAAAGAGAAGGTCCACCCAGGTTTCTGGTTGGAATCCAGGGTAGAATATCCTTGTAGAAAGGGCTCTTGGGACAGGTCACCACATGACTCTAGGTCCCCCGTGGTTTGCTGCTGCGGTTCCCACAGTAATCGTGACTCAGTCAGCTGTGGCCAAGGCTGGAGGTTCTGGCTTCCAAGCATGGCAGCCTGAGTATTGAGAGTTACAGGGATTCTTGCATTCCCAGCCTTTCCTCTGCAGAAGTGAATGGATAGCTATCAATATGGGGAGTTTGAGGTAAATATCAAGTGACTGAGACAAGCAATGCATGCCTTTGTAGAGAAGGTAGCCCACCAGGGTGAGTAATCGGGGCAAAGGGAACTAGAGTGTAAATCACAAACTGTG
>NW_017732417.1:156759-162608 GCF_001890085.2 Hipposideros armiger | reverse complement strand
ATGACTTTACAGAGCAGCTGGCATCCATGCAGTGACTTAGACACCCTTGACACTATTTTTTTTTAAAGATTTTATTAGGGAATTGGGGGAGGGGAATAGTGTTGGGGAATTGGGGAGGGGAAAAGCCAAGTTGTTGTCCTTCAATCTTAGTTGTGGAGGGCGCCGCAAGCTCAGCTCCAAGTCCAGTCACCCCATTCAGGTCAAGGTGATGTGTTCAATTAGTTGCGGGTGGGCGTAGCCACCATCCCATGTGGGAGTCGAACCAGCAGCCTTGTTGTTAAAAGTGCATACTCTATCCACTGAGCCACCCAGGCAGCAGCTCAGCTCAAGGCTGAGTTCAGTCTTAGTTGAGAGTGGGCGTAGCCCACCATTGAACAGGCAGTCTTGTTAGGAGCATGTGCTCTCACCAGCTGAGCCATCCTGCCACCTGTTGGCAGCTCAGCGGCAGCTCAGCTCGGACACAGCTCACTGGCCCATGTGGGAATCGAACCGGCGACCCTGTTGCTCAGAACTCACACTCTTGAGCAAGCTCTTAACCAACTGAGCCACTCGTCTGGCCCCCCCTTGACACTTATAACACGTGGTTCTGCCATTGTAAGACCATGGTGTTCATGATCTCCTCGTAGGAATTAAGAAGGCTGGAAGTTCTCACGGGAGCTTCCCCGTGCCTCAGCCCGGAAGTGACACACGTCCCACCTACTCACATTTTATTGGTTGGAGCTCGTCACAGAGCACTGCCTAATGGCCAGGGGCTAAGAATCTTCCTTTGCCCAGGAAAGGTAGGAAAACCCAGATATGAATGAGCGCTCTCAACCTCCACTACTCTGAGTCAAACTGTATCATATTTTTATAACTGCAGGGTGTTTTTTGGAGCTTTCAAATGGTAACACACTTGATCATCTTCAAGATGGGCTCATTCTTCAGTTTTCCTCCCAGTTCACTTGCTCATAGAACTCTGCCTTCAAGGAACACCTTGTATTCCATGGAACGGACCCATTTTGATTAACAATGAGATAGATAATTTCTATGTTTTTTTTCTCACTGCTCCTACAAGTATCAATTCTCCTCATCTTCCTTGTGGTGGTCTTATTGTAAACCTTCCCTATCATGGAAATTGGTCTAAGTGTGCTACTCCCACTAAAATTCCTAGCCTCATTTCAGTGTCTGCAGAGCACAGTCAGAAAGGCAAAGCAAACAAACAGTTGGAGTATAGCAAAAGTGATTACTAGGTGACAAGGAAAGAATTACCATCTGCTGGTAGTTTTGTTCATGCTGTTATAATAGTCTACTGGCCCTTTATTTTAGAAGGATAGAGGGTGAAAATTCTATCACTCATGTGAAATAATAGCCGTCACCAACTTTCTTTGAACTGCTGTGTGACATCATCTATAAAGTAGCAGAGGTGGTGGCTGTAGTCAGCTGTTGTTAAATCAAACTTGATTGGACTTTCAATTCATTAAAGAGCAATTGCTGAATTCTTGAACTATGTAAATTCCATTGCCGAGCTCTGAGGAGGGTATAAAGTAATATGCAACTTAGTATTTTGCATGGTAAGCAGCAGTAAATAATTTGTTACTACATAAAGCATACATATCAGGCAGTAAATGTTTACTGAAGATCCACTATATGCCCCCAACTACAGTAAGCTCTAGGAATGTGTTTGTGATGAAGAAATGGACATGGTACCAATTCTCAATAAAGGTTACAGTTTGTTAGAGACAAATACTAATCAAATAATCACAGTTACAAGTGCACAAAAACAACTTGAGATCAATGTTTTGGATGAAAGGGATGTATGACATCCTAAGACAAGGAGCCTGATGGAGACGAGGGGTGGAATACTTAGCTCCCAGGATGGGGAGAGGCCAGGAGGTGGTAGGATCCGAGCCAGAATGTAAACACATAACTGTGTGAATCTATACACTTTCAATTATACCGATCTATCTTTTATATGCAAGAGTTCTTTGAGCCTAAGGCATTCAGGGCTTTGTCCTTAGAAAGACCGGAATGAAATTGGTTAAGTTCAATCATCAACCTCCTGGTGGTTCCAAGCCCAAATCACAACTGATTCCAAGGATAATGTTACCATCTTCTTTGTAGAGTCCCCAAGGTAACCTATCTGAGGATGGCAGTTTTACGAGTCCATGCCTAGTGAAATATAGCTCTTTGGGAAGCATCTGACTGATGGTTTAGACCACGGTTTGGCAAACCACTTTTTTTTTGTAAGGCCATGTAGTAAATATGTTAGACTTTGCATGTGCCATGGTCTCTGCTGTGACTCAGCTCTGCCACGTAGCACAAAATCAGTGATAGACAACACGCCGATGAATTGGTGTGGCTGTATCTTGATAAAACTTTATTAATAACATCAAGTGGCAGCCTGGATTTGGCCCGTGGGTCATAGTTTACAGACCCTTGGCTTAATGTACCATCCCTGCACATCTATTTTTATCTGGTGTCAACTAGTGGGGTTTCTTTCTCAAATGAAGAAAGGCAATTTGGTGACATCCCTTTGGTATTTGAAACAGTGTCACTGAATACAATGCAATTTTAGAAATATCAGTAAAGCTTTTTGGCCCTTTCCAAAAAAGATAATTCTTATTTATTCCCAAGTGATGTTTCAAACTCTGCTTCTGGTGCATTATCTATGTTAAGTGTTTAAATCCAAATTGGAAGCCAAGTTTCCTAGAAAGGGAGGTACTTGAAGATACATCAGCTTTAACACCTTGATTTGAAGAAAGAGGACAGGACATGGTGGACATCACTCATTCCTAGAGGCTCCAGGAGTCAGAGGTGACTCAGTGGCACATAACACATGAAGACCGGCTTTAACAATGAGATTTGAACAAATGGAAAGGCTCTCTGAGGACCTTTCCACTTGGTGGAATGGTACCAACATGGCTCCTGCTCCACAGCTTTATGGGTCTGACATTGATTCCAAGTTTACTAGGACACGATGACAATTGAATAGTAAATATCATGATGATAAGCTATTTCAGTCTCTCTCCCTTAGATGATGAAGAGGATCACGTTTTAAATTGCTACACATTTCCCATAAAAACTCAACATGTGATAGGTACTCAATATGCTGAGTGTGTATTTTAAACATAAATACGTTTTTTGTCAATATTAGTCACTAGTCAAAATTTAGGTAAAAAGAAATAGTCATACTGCTGACTAACATTAAAATATGTAAGTCAATATTTATTTCATAATAGGTAAACTTGGTTGACGATAAAGACAATGTATTTTTACTTCAATTTCTTCTAAATGTTTTATCTCTGGGTTCAGTGATGTTGATGTCCATGATGGCAGCCTCGAAGATGGGATAGAATATATGCTTACCCCAGAAATAGCCCTTGAACATTGATCTGTGATTATGTTTTGCTAAACTCAGCTGATTTTTCATGGTTTACCTTTTTTCTGTTAAAAAAATGAACACAAATGACTTAGTAAATAGCATGTGCCTTTTAGAGTTATCCAGAACTGAATTAAAATCTGACTCCTTGAATTAGAAGCTGTGTGACCTTGGGCTAGTTATGTATCCTCTAATATCTCAGTTTCTTCCTGTGTAAAATGATCATAATCATAATTTTTAGTTCATACCGTTATTATGATGATTAAATTAGGGAACTTAATGGTTTGCCTTAATGAACGCTGCAAACCCTGCCTAGCATGTAGGAATCGCTCAGCAAATATTTGCTGTGATAATTATGGTGAGTTCTATCAATCAAAATATTATTTTTGATTTTCTTAAGCTTCTGTACATAGTGAAAAAAAGTTGTACTAGATGAGTCATGAAACTATAACTCATGAAAATGTATTATGAGATCTGAGAAAGTTATGGAGAATTTTTTTTTCCTTGAAAGAGATTTAATATTCCCTCTGAATCACAAGATCAAAAATTTAATAATCTGCCTTGACAAGGAAGAGAATAAAGCATAATGCCATTCCAGTCCTACCTTTGCTTGTCATAGAAAGTCTGTCAAGGTATGTTAATGGGACCAATTAGAAGGATATACCACTAAGCACAGAATCACAAGCTGTATATATACTGCCTGTTCAATGTGCTTTAAGTGTGTGTACACTGGAGGATATTTGGGGGGAACCATTGAAAAACAATCAAACATTTTCCATTTAGCTTTTAGGCTTCTCTGTTTGTTTGTTTTACACCATAAATTAAAAATTAATTTGTTAAGGACAATATTTTCATCTGCTTTAAATTTGAATATAAGCAGATTATGCATTAGTATTGTCTAGTATTTTTAATGTTGATCAAACAAAGTGCTATGTTCAACTGAATATAAAACAGAAATAAACACTGGTCCTGCATAATGGACTGATACTATAAACAAGGTTGGGGACTAAGCAACCAAAAATGGAATCACATAAGCAATTAACACTGTTTAGGAACCTGAGGTAACTGTTGAATAGTTATTTCCAGTGATCAGGAAGCCATAGTTAATGGAATACAATAACCACTGTAAAAACACACATATACCACACTTGCATACACACACGCAGACATATGCATATATTCATCTTTCTTGTTGTCATTCATTCAGGATATATTTGTTGAGCCTGTTCTCCCGGCAAGCATCGGAGATACTACAGTCACCAAAACAGATGTGGTCATTATCCTCACTGTCTAGCTGCCCTCTAGCACAGGAAGATGATTAGTATCAGGAGAATGAAGTCCAGGCTTCTATAGGCACATTTAGCTGCCAACTCAATTATCTTCTCTCAGAAACGAATTGAGAAGCCAGCAAGGGAATAATAAACAAGCAGGAAAAATGGAGGAGAGACCAAACAATGATCACTGAACTAACACGAAGACAAGCAATGGCCTGTTTCCATTTCTGTCCAGTAGTCACCTTTTATTCCACATTCACTTGCTAGAGCTCTGGCTCTACTAAATACTTCCATAGGAGCTGATGGNCCCCTTAATACAGTTCCTCATGTTGTGGTGACCCCCAACCATAAAATTATTTTCGTTGCTACTCTATAACTGTAATTTTGCTACTGTTATGAATCGAATGTAAATATCTTTTTGTTTTCCAATGGTCTTAGGCGACCCCTGTGAAAGGGTTGTTCAACCCCCAAAGGGGTTGCAACCCACAGGTTTAGAACCGCTGCCCTAAGGAGTTCAGTATTATCATTTCATTTCATAAATGAGGAAACTAAAGCTTAAAGAAGTCAAGTAACTTGAAAAGAAGGAATTTGTATTTGTATTCAATTTATGAGGCTGCATTTGAACTCAGTCCTAACCACTGCACTCTCTTACACGAAAACAGCCTCCTAGAGATCCTTGCCAAACGATTATGCCTGGAACAAAGCAAAAGGCAAACTTGCACAAAAATCAGAACAAACACTGTTCATATAAAGAAAAAGCATTTCTTCCTTCAGCCACAAATTGTCCTAGCAGTTCTATTGGTTATTTTCCTGGAGGACATTTATCTTCTGGAAGAAATCACAGGAAAAGAAAAAACAACTGTAACTGCTTGGGGTTTGGTTACTACCCATGGTTCCATTAGTACATCTCTGAATACACAGTTTATTTGTAAGTTAAAGAGACATTCTAACTGTATTTATTTGTTAAAAAGAAAAAAAAAAACAGACGGGGGAAAGGTAAGCCTTTTATGATTAAAAAAAAGGTGACTAAAAATTCATTTATTTCTAAAATATTTGCTGAGCATATATTATATGCCAAGTGTTATGCAACCAGCCGGAGGGACAGGCAACAGTATAAGTACATTTAAAAATACAAAAGCCTAGAGCCAGCCGAGTGGCGCTTTGGTTAAGAGCTGGCTTGGGACACCAGAGGGCCCCGGTTCGGATCCCACATATGA
>NW_017732417.1:120546-147207 GCF_001890085.2 Hipposideros armiger | reverse complement strand
TATATATATATATATATATATATATATATATATATATATATATATTCTTCAAGTTCTATATATCCCCATGACTATTTTTGAAAATTATAGTTGATAAAGTCAATATTATTTTGGGTTTGTTTCAGATGTACAGCACAGTGATTAGACATTTATATAATTTATGAAGTGATCCCCCCGATAAATCTAGTGCCCATCTATGCATAGTTTTTACAAAATATTGATAATATTTACTATATTATTATTATTATTATTATATATTCCCCATGCTGTGACAGGAGTTCTTTATCTGAACTCAGCCCTACGGGGAGATTGGCGGGTGAGTTGGGGGGAGGAAGGTGCAGGGATGGGAACTGGGAATGAGCCAGAGTAAGTGCTGCAAGGAGCTCAGATTACGGGCTACATGTCATATATGCAGATGACTATGGAGTGAATTGTGCCCCCCCCAAAAAAAAGATATGTTGAAGTCCTAACCCTCTGTATCAAAGAATATGATCTTATTTGTAAATAGGGTCTTTTCAGATGTAATCAAATTGAGATGGGGATGTATCAGGTTTCGGGGGGGGGCGCATGATCCAATATGACCGGTGTCCTTATAAGAAGAGGAGAATACATAGAAACACAAGGGAAATGCCATATGACTATGGAGGCAGAGATCAGAGTGAGGTTTTATGAGACAAGGAATGCCAAGGAGTGCTGGCAACACTGGGCACCAAGAGAAAAGACGTGGTGCTGACGATACTGTGGTTTCAGACTCCTAGTCTCCAAAAATGTGAGAGACTGAAGTTCTGTTGTTTTAAGCCACCCATTTCATGGTAGTTTGTTATGATAGTGCTGGGAAACTGGTGCAGCATGATGATACCAAGGAAGATGAGGAAGAATGGGCCAGTTTACTGGTTTAGAGGGTCTGAGGAGAAAGCAGTCACTTCTATAGGGGGCTGATGGTAATAACTGGAGAGCAGTTTCATGGGTGAGCCCTGGGTCTTGAGGTTTAGCACGGTTTGAACATCTAAGATGGCAAGAAAGAATAAATTATGCTTAGGAGTTAGTACGAGCAAAGGCATTGAAACATGAACAGAATCATAACATGGGTCACGTCCAGGGAGAATTGGGTGCTTTAGTCTTTCTAGAGCATATTGTGTCATGAGAAGCAGTGGAAGATGAGCCTGGAGAAGGAGTCTGGGATTAGACCATGGACGGAAGACCTTCAGTAGCAGCATCAGAAGACCCGTCACCATTTCCTCAGTAGCCTGAGAGAATTGGAGAGTAGAAGGTGACAGAAGTGTGTGTGCTTTGGGAAGACTGATCAGACGGTACCCTGTGGAGCAGAGAATCTCAGCCTTGTGTGTGCGCCAGAATCCCCTGGAGGACTTGTTATAACACAGATTACTGGGCTCCTTTCTTAGAGTTTCTGATTCAGTAGCTCTTAGGTGGTGCCCAAGAATTTGAATTCTGCTGAGTTCTCAGGTGATACTGATACTGCTAGTCCAGGAATCACCCTTTGAGGACCACTGGTGTAGAGAGGTGGGAATTTAAGGAGACACAAGGCCATGGAACCCTTTGGAGCTAATGAGATGAACGGACAAAAGGTAAATGTGAGCTGGAGGAGAGTCAGTAGGCATTAAGATGAGGCAAGAGGTCTCCACTGGGCAGGTCTTGACATCTCATCACATGTACAGGCTCAGGGAGAGAGAAGGTCATAGTTATTCCAATTCCAAACTCTTGACTCTGAGAAGTTATGATGATGTTTTCTTTTTGTTTCTTGTATGTTAGTCAGTCTTACTATTCTCACCAAATTAAAAACTCCCTGAGGATAACGACTATATTATTTGGCAAGTTTATAAAAAAAGAAAAGTCTCTCTTTGTATTTGTTATAATAATAACTAACTTTTATCCAATGTATAATGCATGCCAGGCACTTTGCGAAGTTTACCTATTTTAAACTTCACCACTGATCTGTGAGTTGGGTATCACTGTTTGTTTTATACATGAAGAAACTGCAACTAAGAGAGGTTGAGTAACTTACCAGAGGTCATACAGTAACTAAGGGGCTTAACCAGGATTTGAACCAGTCTGTCTGATTCCAGAGGCCATGTGCTAAACCCTACATTATAGCACATCATTAGAGAAGAAGTAGGTGCTTAATAGATGCTTGGTCACTATATCTACTTATATGGCAACACCTAATTGTAGATGAAGATTAGATGATACAGTTAATTATAAAAGCATAAATTCACACATAAATCTACTACCCAGTCACAGGCACTGTCAACATATTAGTATATATCTTTTCAGATTTCCCTCTAAGTCTGTATTTATACATATATGGATCACACTATACTGTTTATGTTGTTATACAATTCTTTAGAAAATTGACAGTACTGTAAACAATTTCTTTGTCAGCAAATACACTCTTATAACATCAGTGTGAATGGCAGTTTATTTTTTTGTTGTATTACTTTGCCATCATTTATTTAACTGTTCTTCTGTAGTTGGACATCTAGAAATATGTCCTGACACAGACTCACCCTGTCTGTGGACGGACTTTTAACCTGAAGCGTACGCTGTGGAGCACAGAACTCTGAACTTGGTTGAAAGGAATAAAAGTCATGCAGTTAAATTCTCCCATTTAATAGATGAGAAAGGAGCAGAGAGGTAAAGTAGGTTTCTTCCAATCACAAGTTAGAAAGTAGGACCATTATTTCCTCATCATGCATCCCCGCATCCACCCATTCACCCATCTATCCAGTATTAGTGTGTGCCTGCTATGTGCAAAGCACCACTCTGTGTCCTGGAACGACAGCAGTGACCAACACAGACCAGAGACCCTGCTATTGTCGGAAGCACAGGATGGGGGAGATTCCTAGCCTGGTCTCTTTTTACTGCCCCGTGTTATCAATTTTCAAGACTGCCTGGTTTCATCATATGTCATATCAAGAGTGCCAACCAAATAAAGCTGCTCAATGCCAGACACGATCCTTCTGTCACTGAGTATCCACCGAGGGAAACGATCTTTCTAACCAAAATGAGCTGGTGCCGTCTGCTGAAACACCCTTTCAGGGGCATTTTTCATCCTCTGCCCAGAGGTATTTAGGCATGCCCTGCCAATTTTTAACAGCCCTCCTCTCCTACCAGATTCCTCAGACTTGAAGAAACACCGTTTTCCCCCCCACAATAGACTGCAGTCAAGCTGAAAAATGCTTTCTTTTGTTTGTCCGGGAGCTACCCACAGCTGAAAGATGGGGATGGCGGAGGATAGGGGGGTGTTGCTGTTTTCATGCATTTCCAGCATGGATAGAGCTGCATTCAGGATTGGGACCCAAGGGCTTTGCTCTGAAATGTTTTTCCTCGTCCTAAAGAACATCCCTCCCCAACACCTTAGGGAAGCACCCCATCAATAACTGCAAGTCCAGGGCCGGCCGAGTGGCTCAGTTGGTTAAGAGCTCGCTCAAGAGTTTGAGCTCTGAGCAACAGCGGTTCGAGTCCAGCCCGAGCTGAGCAGCCGCTGAGCTGCCAACAGGTAGCAGGATGGCTCAGCTAAAAAACAAACAAACAAACAAAAAACAAAAAAAAAACCTGCAAGTCCAGGTTTGTACTCTGAACTGGAAAGTACCAGAAGATACTTTATTGACATGGACATAGAATCAGGCCATATAACTGGGAGTTAGAACGGCTGGGCTTCAAATCCCTCCTTTACCACATGGGCACTTTAAGTTTTTTAAAGCTGTTTCTTTAACTGTCAAAGAAGGCTAGTTATGCGTAGTTCCTATAGCTGGGCACTTCCTTGTAACAGTGCTTACTGTATGTAATTACATCTTGTGTCATTTTGCCAGATGACCAACTGTCCCTCTGTGCCCAGAATGGAGAGGGTAGCCCCAGGATATGAAACTTTCAGTGCTCAAATCAGGGAAGTCCCAGGCAAGCATGGACAAGTTGGTTGCCCTAAGTTATACAGTAAACATTAAGAAACAGTTTAATGTGTGTCTCCCCTACTAGATTCCGTGCTTCATGTGGGCAGCGTTCTCATCTGTTTTGCTCTAGACACAGTGCCTGATGCATTGTAAGTAAGCACTTGTTAAATATTTGTTAAGTAAATACGTCATAGGGTGCAATGACAATTAAATGAGTTCATATGTCCAGTTCAGAGCATAGCGTATCGTAAATGCTTGATACATGTGAGTTTCGTTTTTTTTTTTTCTGTGAGCACTCCTCAGTCGCGCATATTTTATTGCCTTCTATATGTTTTCAGGGTAAATTTCATAAGGTAATTAGTAGAACATAATGGAGACCACTAGACAACCCACTCTCTTATTTTGGGAATTGAGATGCTTCTTACACTTTTCCTTTGTGAGTCTTTCTGTTTGCTTTCCTACATTGAAGTGCTAGCATCACGATTCCCTTTTGTCTTGAGCGTCTTTTAATTTGGGATCCAGTTTTGCTATCTTTTAGTATAATGTCAACCTGCTGCAAACGCTTTAAAAAATGGTTAGAGCAGTTACGTGTATAAGCCGAATGGGGTGACTATTTTGGGTGGTTCTGTGAAAGCAGAACAGAAATGCAACTTGCTTCTTTAGTCGTCCAATAAAATTGATTGTAAAATGACTGTTTCTTGTTGATTTGCTTGGGGCGTGTGTTCTCCTGAACATTAAGAAACCCATCTTCGTTCTTGAAATAAAATCATAGAAGGAACCCAACAGGATTATCTTGAAGCATAACACTTTGGTGAGCAGTGTTCAAATGGTGTCTAAGATACTGATCAAATAGTAAGGGGAAGTGCATGAAGAACTGTTAGAACACTAAGAAGTATTTTTTGAAAAGAATAGGGAAGCTGGTATTTTTGATACTGGGAACGAGTATGTGCTTTCGCCTATATTATTTAATTTAATTCCTTCAAAGTGTTTTTTTTTTGTAGTGAGATTTTATGATCTCAGATAGATGAGGATGCCATGACTTAGAGAAACTAAATAAGTTGACAAGTTTACAGAGCTAGCCAATCACAGAACTGAGATTTGAACGCAGATGTGTTTGACTCTGAAGTGGGTGGTTGTTTGTTTTTTCCTGCTACACTGTGCTGTAGCCATTTGTTTAATACATATGCACCAAACATCTTTTCCCTGCCAGGCTCTTTGCTAGGCACTAGTGATTCGGAGCAAAACAAACAGAACCTACCTCATGTCGCTTAGAGTTTACTGGAGTGCCAGCCGTTCATCTAGTTGTGCCTCATGCTCCTCAGAGTTTTATTTTCCAGACTGAATGAGTGTACAGCGCTTGGCATCTAGAGAGTGCTCAGTAATTGCTAGCTGACATCATTGTTGTTGTATACAACACAGATATTTAATTACACATTTTGTTAAGTGCCATGAAGGGAAAGCCTGTGGAATTATGCATGCATATGAAGGAGCTCCTGATCTAGTCTGGAATGTTGGTGAAGGCTGTCCCGAGGAAGGAAAAAAAGGAGGTGGGGAAGGGAGTTAGCCAGGCAGAAGGAGCAGCGTGTGCAAAGGCCCTGAGACTGCAGAAACACCATGTGTTCAGGGAAGTGGAAGCAGTTGTGACAGAGCTCGTAAAACATGCAGGTGAAATCATTTTCTCCTCAGTATTTCCCTGGACACCAGGCACTTCTCCAAGGCTTTGAGCTCCCCTGATGACATGACACCTTCACGGTTCTCAGATCCTAATTCCCTAACTCTGTAAGCAGGCAGTTCTGCCAATCAAATTTATCTAAAGTGAAAGTTGCCTATATAAACTTACTTAGGGACTTATCTCACGGCACAAAGAAATCTTCTTGCCTCTATTGTGTTCCATCTTTACAGATTCCATTCATAGATTAGGTAGTGTGTTGATGGGCATGATTTAAATTCAAAGAGACAGCTCTGTCTTCAGAGAAAAGATAATTGGGGATGAATCATTGTCTTTTTAAATAGCAAATAGTGAGGTCTAGAAAATTTGCAGACACAGGTCTTTCACATTCTACTTCCCTGCCAATGTAGATAGACTAGACTACTTAGAAAGAGATTTCCTGGGAGGATTAGAGACCAAAAATAATCATGTTAAAAAGAGAACTCTTCTAAGGAACATAATACTTATCTTGTCATTGTAGACATATTGCACCCGTTGTGGCTGCAGGGTACAGAGAGAAGAGAAAAAAATGCAGGAAATGAATAGGACAAATAAAGTTTAAGGAGGGTTAAAGATTAACGTGACTCCTAGAAAGACAATTAGACAGGACACAGGACTTCCCACGACTCTAGTTTGTTGATTTCTCAGTTTTCATAAATATACCGTGGTTATGTTGATGTTAGGGGAAGCCGAGGGAAATATATACAGGGACTCTGTACTGTATTTGCAGCTTTTCTGTAAATCAAAAATTATTGTTAAAAAAAAGTTTAAAATGTGGCGCCACACACAGGAAAGCCATATGGCCAAAGCTTTCACTTTGCAGATAAGGACCGGCATGCCAACATAGAGCCAGATTTGGCTGTTTTGTTAGGCCTGGAGGACTTGGAGATAAGAAGCATTCCCCACCCTTAGGATCTTTCCTTTGGCTTCCTGCAAAAGGATTGTTCTACAAAAGGGCTCCTTGCACCATGCCACACATGGAGGCTGTTTTCATCTTCTCTTCTATCTAACGCTTTCACAAACGTGCAAAATGATATCTATTAAGTGAACGGCTAAATCCTTGGCATGGTCTATAAAACTCTGCATGGTCTGGCCTCTGACCACCACCCCAGGCTCGCCTTCTCCCTGTAATCCAGCCGCCCTCCTCTTCTCATGAATGTGGTCTGCAGCTTTTTGCCTTTGGACCTCCTCCTCTGCCTGGGGAATGGCGTCCGTTCCCCCATCCACCCACACAGACGCTGTGGTTCCATCTTCAGGTCATATGCTCTCCTGGGAGGCCTTCCATTGCCATGTACCCCACCTCCTGCCACTAAGAACCAATTAGCCTCCCTGTTTTCTTGCTCCAGTGGTGCCCTGTGCCTCTCTGGTAAAACCATGTATACACTTAGTCGTATGTGTTCATTTTTCACCCACTACAATACTATTGACGTACATATTTATAACTGACAGTTTTTCCCCATTTTAAAAGAGCGTCTCAAATACTACTTATTATTTTTAATCTCTGTGTGCCCCCATCCTGAACCCAATAGTGTCCTGAAATCAAAACCGATTCAATATACTACCCTGATAAGGTGAGTGGTATGTTTCTTGGGGGAGCTCTCTTTTTCCGTGATATCTAGGCATATGCCACTTCTCGCAGTTCATGGCTAGATCCCCACGGTCAAATGGAGTACAGGCACGTGGCAGACATTGGAACTATCTGTGGAACAAATAACACATGAGATGAAAACTAGACAACTGAAACATTTGTCTGAAAACCAACTGGTCAGTTAAGGAAAAGCAACATTTGAAAATTTCACTTAACTAGCTTGAAATAATGTGTGTTTTCTTTCAGCCTTTACACCTTGTAGGGCATCCACAGAACCTTCTTCCGCTACAGAGGAAATAGTTTGCCTTTTCTGTTTCACAATCATGAAAGAAAAGGAGACGGAACCTATTGCAGGAGATCTATTTGCGGAAAAGCTTTCGTTGGCTCCTCGCATGACGCCTGTATAAAAGGAAAAAAACTCCTCTAAATTGCTCTGGAAATGAAAGAGATTGATGTGCAGTCCTTTCAGATTCTTCTGAATGGTGCACTGGGAAGATGAGTTACAGTGAGTGTCAGGCATTTGTAGGAGCAGCGGGTTCCAGACAACGGGGGTGATACGTGGGAGAGAGTAGCAGGGAGGAGAGGTACGAGACAATGGCATGAGGAGAGCACTGCCATCTAGGATTCTGCTGTGGGTGTCCGCAGGCCAATGGCCGGAGTGTGAAATGATACAGAGGTATGCTCTCATAAATCTTTTCCTCCTTCTCCACCTCTACTTCCTTCTTCTTCCTCTTCTCCGTCATCGTTGTCATCACCGTGGTCAATGTCGTCATCATCATCATCATCAGTGTTGCATCACTTGGGTAGATTTCTGGCAGACACCAAGTAGACAGACCATTGTCTAGACGATTGTATTGAGACAGAAGCTCCTCTGCTATAACTCGAGGGGGATTTACTGAGGAGCTAATCAGTCCTAAGCCTCAGTGCCCCTGGTTTGCAGGAACCCCTCCCAAGAATGTCCACTAGATTTTGTGTTTATAATTTTGTATCCCTTTTCTTAAAGGGCATACCCCCATGTGGTAAAAGCTTCAGGCTCAACAAAACCTACATCTGCCTCTGATTGTGATTATTCAGTAGAGGAACTCTAACAGAAATATGAGGATTGAGTACTCAACAAGCTAGATGACACGTGTTTTTATGCCTCTGGAGAGCCTGCCCTCATAGCATACTGCATACCAAATAGAAGCTTATTAGATCCTCATTAAAATAAAATCCATGACTGTGAAAAGCCACCACTGTACGTTCTTCTGCATGTGCTACTGGGGTAAAATAATTCAAAGATCTGGACAGTGCGGTGTTGTGTTCAGAATCGCCCACCCCACCATGATAGACCCTGCCTTGAGTGTGGGCAGATACATGCCTTCATTTCCATTTAGATGATATTTTTAATCTCATATAATCTCATATCTACTATGAAGTCTTACGTCCAATTATTTTAGGGCTTTTAACGTCCTCGGCTGAAATCCAGTGCCATCCTGGCGAGCTTTTCTGAAGCAGTGTAAGCCTCTAATTTAGGAATGCACTTGCTGGAAGACCATTTTGATCTTATAGTAGCCTATTAAAAAACATCATCAGACTTAGACCCTCAATTCAAAAAAGGGTTATAGCTTCTTGGGATTTTTCTGTCATATCTCTGGTACATCAACTGCAGACTGTTGTGTGTTTCCTTTGAAGTATCTTATTTTGAAATGTTTCTTCCTGGTTTCCTTCCCAACATCAGCTCGATGTCTATAAAAGCATTATGAGATGTGTATATACCCATTGCCCCTCTGTAAGTTACGAACCAATTAAAAAGTCTACTCAGGCTTCATGGACAAGCTGAGCTAGCAATGGTGGCCTGGACCAACAGTGCCTCTGGATCGCGCTGACTTCCCACGTGCAGGCACGCGGAGCCTCTAGAATGGGTCAGTTGCCTTGTACTTGGGCCTTTTTCTTATCTCACTGGTGAACAAAGCTGGTGAGATTATTCCATCCTTCTCATTTGGACATGAAGGCGTGAGGGGGTGGGATGACAGACAGAAGTTTTCTAACCAATATTTCCCAAAGAGCGGATGTTGCAGTGTTATGGAGAAAGATAGAAGTAACAGAAGAGGGGTGGTGGAAATGGGGTGGAGAGAGGATAGTCCTCCTGTAGCATACATCAGGTTCTCTAATTGATTCCATAGGCTCGAAGCTCGTCATTTATATCCATTATTCAACCGATTACTGAGCACCTATTATGTAAAAAGCTCTAGACCTTTGTATCTTTTTGCACTTCGTAGGTGTGAACGATACACGTTTGAAGAGGGTGTACTCTCTGTAAAAAGATAAATCATTGAGAAATGAGGCATTTGCTGTTGGGGATGCAGAAGGTTGCCCGTAAAACAGATAATCATAATGCAAAGTAGCATGTGATAAACATGAAAGGGAAGGTAATATCTAAGCACTGTGGAGGTTTCAGAAAATGAAAAAGGTAGCTTCTGGCTCTGGATTATATAATTTCACAGAGGCAGCAGCCTCTGAACTAAGCCATAAAGAGTGATGGGATTTGGCTATTTTGAGGATGGCATCCGAAGCACAGGGAATAAGTAGGTGATAATATAAAGGTATAAAGGGCTTGAACAAAATGAGGAGTAACAACTTGTTGGGCACACTTGGAGAACTGAAATGAGGCAACACCAAGAACCTTGGATGCAACCATCCCGGCGATTCAAATGCATCCTGGTCTTCTATAGAACTGCCCCCTGTAGAAGACCATTTCCTCCAAAGCTGGATGTTAAGTAGACTCAGAATTTTGAATTTGCAAATAATTAGGTTCCATGGTAATAGCAGAGAATAACAATAGAAGCTCCCATTTTTTAAGAAGTATGTGTGGATGCCCTGAAAAGTGTTACTTTCAGTGTGTGTGTGTGTGTGTGTGTGTGTGTGTGTGTGTGTGTGTGTGTGTTAGCCACAGTGATGGTATTCATTTAACAGATGACAAAACTGAGTAACAGAGAGGAATACTTGTCCAAGGCCACATAACTAGTAAATGGCAAAGCTGGGAATTTAACACAACCTGTATGCATCCACAGCCCATGTCTTAACTCTGACCATTTTTTCTGCACAGTACAGTAGGTCAAAAGTTAACATACCCTAAGCATCTTTCTGGAAGAACAAGAGTAAAGACATGAAGCTTACCGTGTTTCTAATTGCATCCTCAGACTGTGGACCACAGCCATCTCGTTGCTAAGATCCACTGCTTTAAGAATATGAAGTTGGATGGCACCTGCCTCTAGCTCAGTCTCACAAATCAGAGCCCACCTGTTTCACCTTGATTTTTTTTTTTTATCAACCACATTGAAAATTGGGCAATTCCTCAATTAAATGTCACCAACCTTCCTGCATCCCCAGCAGCAAATGACTCATTTCTCAGGGGTCTGGCAAAATTTTACCTCTCTAGTATCTCATTTTCCTGTTTCAGCACTGGAAAAAAAATGTGGAAAAAGATACGACTTTCAGCCTGGCTGTTCCTTCCTTCTTAAGAAAGTAAGACATTCTTTTAGCAGAAAAAGAACAGTTTTACTACTTTGTAGGAGCATCTTTCTTGTCCCTGGTGCATGACTGGAAACCTCCAGTTTTCATTCAGTATTTCAGCCCATCTGGAACAGACTGGAAGGAAGAAATTTCTTCTTTGTATTAGAAAACAGGGTAAAATCCACGAGTCTTTAGAAAGGGATCATTACCATGTTTACAGACAAGGAATTGACATTCATTTCAATAAATATTAACTGTACTCTAGCAATTCTTTGCTGTAGTTTTGGACCAAGGAAAAAGCAAATCCCAGATCTGTCAGTTAATCAACAAATATTTATTCTGTATCTACCCAGTAGGACACTATGGAGAAAATGGAGAATTCTAAAAAGAATCCTACCCCACAGAGCCCTGCTATATATCTAGGGAGAGAAGTTAAACATATGTAAGTAACAGGGCTTGATATGTATTAGGTCAAAGAGATACTGAGCACCTTACCTTTTCAGACAAGGGATATTTGCTCTGGCTTGGAGAATCAGATCAGACTTAGAGAAATTGAAATTAGGTCTTTAAGAAGAGGTAAAATTCAGACTATAATTGGTGAGAAAGAAAGAACAGACTATTTCAGGTAAGAGGGGGTGGGGTGTTCCAAGCACAGTAGATGCTCAATAAAGAATGCTGAATGGAATAAAATTAAAACTTTATCTTTCAGTTATGCCCCTCTATTGCCTTGCCATGTCTAATTATTTCCAAAATATTTTCATGTCAGGTCAGAAGATGGTATTACATCCTTTTCATATTGAAAGGAATATTTTTGTAGGGAGCATGAATTATTAATTCACTCAGCAAGTTTTATTTGAATTAGATTGAATCATGAGTTGCTTCAACTATAAATGAATGGAAGATTGGAACTCAATAGACAAATGATGCTTGTTGCATTTCCTTCTCTATGAGGCCGAGTATCTGTTAACAGTTCTCCTTACTGACAGCTATTTGATCATAATTGTGGCTGGTTCACTGGGAGAAAAATAGGACCATGGAAATGGTTCAGCGTAAGGCATGAAGAAGATCAGAATCATTCTATAAACTGACATGTTGTTTTCCTAAAGAAGGACTTGGCATCAGTTTTTTTTAAATAATATTTCCTTGTTATGGAAGCAGCACGTGTGCAAAAAATTATTGAATACAGACAAGCAAAATTAAAAATTAATCACATTCCTACTACTGAAAGATCCAAACTATAATATTTCAGCATATATCTTTCTAGATATATATATATATATATATATATATGCATATATGTAAATATACGCATATATATACACATATTTACACACATTTTTGTATTTTTTCATATGACAATATATTATACATATTGTTTGGTAATCTGTGTATTTTCAGTTCCTAGTCTTCACTTTTCTATTTTGATAAGTTTTCTCCTCTAATACCCAGATGTCATTCAGATTTTCCCAGTTGGCTAAAACATTTCCTTTAAGGCTATTTTGCCTAAATCAGCATCCAATTCAGGACCACACAAGCATCTGGCCTTACTGAGCTCAAGCTGGCATAACAAAATATCAGAGGCTGGGTAGCTTAAACAGGAATTTATTTTCTCGCAGTTCTAGAGGCTAGACATCCTAGATCAAGGTCTGGCAGGGTTAGTTTCTGCTGACAGCTCTCTTCCTGGTTTGTAGATGGCCACTGTCTTGTGCGTTCTCACATGGCCTTCTCATGTGTTATGTCCCCATTGGGGACTGGGAAGCAGTGTCTCCCTTCCACAGCCCACTGCCTGAACCCCCATGAATATGAAACCTCCAAGTTTACGGCGACCTCTGTGCCAAGATGCACTTGGTACCTGGATGGGGTGTGGACATGCTACCACTGAGTAGCCTGAGAATTCCCTACAGCCCTGCCAGCCCAGGGCAGTTGCAGCTGCTGCAGTGCCCTGCTGAGATGCCACGGGCTTTGTGCGCCCCACCTTCACCTCCGTGTGCCTGCACTCAGGTCCCCACTGAAGGTGAAGAGGTACAGTATAATGCAGCGCCACTGTCCACCACCAACATGAGCTGGTCGCTCTTCTGGGCAGAGAACAGCAGCTGTTTCTGGGCAGTGACAGGGAGGAGTAGGCTGGCCGAGGCTCAGGATGCCAGGGGGCAGGGAACAGGAGGCTGAGAACCTATCCTGGGAGGCAGGTACACGTGTGAGCCAAAGCTCTAAGCCCTTGCCTTGCTCCATTGTTCCATGGGACTTCACTATAAAACCCAAATTAGAAAATCAAATTGAGAAATGCAAGATGACAGCACAGCATTCAACTGCCAGTGCAAGAACCTTCTGAGCACGGGGCTCTGTGCGACTGCACTGGTCACACACTGCCAGGATGGCTCCTCACTCCCACGTTTCTGGCGTAAGCATCTTGTAAAACATCAAGGCCATTTGCTCAGGTGAAGGGAGACTGAAAACCATCCATCTTGCAAGGCGAAATCAGGTCTTCAGTGTGAGCATGTGACATTCCAGATACCCTTTGACGTATCTGGGGAAGATGTCAAGGAGGAAACTGGGAATATGAGTCTGGAGCTCACAGAAGTTCCAGGGGTTTGAAAATGTTCAGGGCCATAATCTGATAATCCTATTAATTCTGTCTCACAAAAGGAAAGTACAGCTGCAAACATCTGGATGTTTGGATTCTAGATAAACATGAATTTTCTGTACTTGAATATCTCAAACATCTTTTGACAAAATTTTATATTTATCTGACCACAACATTAATGCATTTTCAAAGGTCTTTTTTTTTCATATACTTGCCTATATTCATTCTTACATTTCTTCTCAATTTTCTGATTTCCAAATGGTATTTTTGTTTCTCAAGTGGATATTAACTCAAATTTTTCTGATTTACAGTGTATATAATTCTATATTATGTTAAGACTGCAGAAAGAAGGAGGGACACTGGACTTTTCTTTTCCTTAAAATAGAATCAAAATGTACGGCTGGGCCAGATCCGCTTCCTCAAATATAGTTTAAACTAGAAAACTCTGGCCAGCACGCCTATTAGCGTCATTATTTTTCACACACTCAGTTTATAAGTACATTTCAAAATGAAGCTGTTTGACCCCTCTCCTCCTTCCCCTCTTGTATGTGAGAGGGAGTCAGGAATACTTTAAAATACCAGATCTGTGCTGAGAGGAGTTCCGGGGTGTTTGCCTTCCGGTGATGTGTAAGGAAAACCTTCCTGCAATACTTTGCCTGGAGCAGTGCCAGCTTCCTTTTATCTATTTTCCCTCATAAAAGGATTCAGCCCCTAGCCTATTTCTTTTTTTCTTCTTCCTTTCTTTTCTTCTTAAAGGATAACAAAAGGTAGTGTCTGGTAGACTGTGCAGAGATGTATTATAAAGATGGCCCCTCGCTAAGGTGTGACTTGTGCCTTCCACTGGTACGCAGGACAGTTCTAAACAGGGTTCTTCCAAATGATGTCTGAGAAAACTAGAAAGGTGTTTACTGAAGGACGTAGATTATCCTTCTGTCTCCCTCTCCAATTACTGTAATACTCCAGGCAGCCCATTGACAGCAAGGACATAATTAGAAATTATGTCAAAGATAAATCTCTTCATGTAGATGAATATGGATTTAAAGATTGCTTGTGTTCAACTGGCCACAGTGGCTTAGATTTAGAGAAATATGCCTTTCTTGTGCCTTTACTATTGTTACATGGTAAAGAGAGGATGTTTCAGGGGACAACGTTTGGACTATATATTTCATAGGGAACTTACTCCTCTAGCAAACCCAATTTATTGAAAAATTAGATTTGAACCAGCATGATGCCTTGTAAATAAGAAGCAGTTAGTGAATATTTGTAGGACTTTAATTGGGCATGACTCTTTTCTAGACTCAGAGGCATATACTCTAATTCCACAGCCAGGAAGGAGTCTGGAAACTTAAATCAACATGCAGGTAATAAAACTTGCCATGAGTAAAGCATGATATTAGATGCTTAATGGAATTTTTTTAAAAAAGAATAAACAGCTAGATTAACAGCTTTAACATCTAAGACCTTAGAGGACACTAAAGAATGCAAAGTTCATTAGAATTAAATTCTTTTTTTTAAAGATGGAAGAAAATTTATAAATCACCTAATCTAAGGCTTTAATTCATAAATGACAGTGTAGACTAGACTCATCAGTCAGAATTAGTGACAAAGTTGGGGTCAGATGCTCTTCTCCAGCCAGGATTTATTTCACCTATGTGATTTGGGCTTCCTTTGAAAGTAGTTTTGAGTCTTCTTGTTGCAGCATCCATGTAATGTGATGACTGATACCTACTTAGTGCGAGAGGTTGTTCAAAACAGTTTCAGCAAGTGAGGGTGGAAAGTAGCCCATAACCAAGTAGCTTTGAAACAGTGCGGGTGATTTATCTACACAGATAATCACTAAAGTGACGGAAATTGCAATCCATGGAAAACAGGTTGGATGCCCAGTTATAAGGGAATGATTAAATAGACTATCTCATAGTCATCAAGAAATGAAACTGTAGAATATTTAACAAGGTAGAAAAATGTTTGCAGTGTAATGTTATGTAAAAATATGCACTGCGGTATAACAGCACCCATTAGTATATGTATTGCCTATCATTTGCCACATACAGCAATCACTTCTTCAAACCTATGCTAAAAATAAATTTGCAAAACAATTAAAAGATGCAAACAAAGGACTATTTGTTGCAGCAGTATTTGTAATGGGGAAAGACTGGAAACAACCTCTCAGTCCATCCTTAGGGATGTGAGGAATTATGTTGATGTCATTGAGATACAGGGTATTTTGTGTATAAGAAATGAAAAATGGCTATAAGACAGATGGGTTTAAGTAAGATTATGATCGTTCTGAATTTGATTTGGAAGTATCCGTTTGAACTCCCGATGACTTTCTCTGGAAACAAAACCAAATATTTAGTAGATCTGTCCTCTGAAAAGGGCTAGAAAAACATGGCCACCATTAAGTAAGTTGGGATTCCTGGAAACATGACTGACCCAGGTCTGAGGTGGAATGTGTAGGGACTGAATGTGAAATATCCTGTAATACTAGAAAGCAGCCCGACGATCAAAGTGCTGAGAGTATGTCAGAAATGGGGAGCAGTCAATTTAATAGGCTGTTGCCAGCCAGGGGTGGGAGCATTTTAGCTTAAGTAGTATAGTAGCTGGAGTGGTCTGTGTTTTGTTTCTGTTTTGGGGAGACAGCAAAGTGATACTCAGAGACTCACTCTGCCTCTGCCAGCTATTTATTTAGCACAGAATTATAATAATTTCACAAGCCAGTAGTATATAGGATACTATCTCTAATAAACCAAGTAAAGAAATAAGATGCTTCAAACAAATGACAGAATAATCACACTATTGTGATTGTGCCAGGTGAAGGAATAGAGTCCAAATTTAATGTGAAGTGTACCTTTTTATACTAGGAAGCACTCCAGAGAGTCAGTGTACAGCCAAAAGCTGATTTCTTGTTGCCAGCGCCAAAGTAAAAGTTCCCTGTTTCTAGAGCACGTTGCTAGGGAAGGAATGCACCAGTGTTGTTAGGCGGGCTGATATCTCCCATAAGGCCCCGCGTGGTTTGTCACCACTGTCTACCAGGGGTGCCTTGCCAAGACAGGAGCCAATGCCCCAAGGGTCTTCAGAGTTTGTAGATTAGCAAAGAGTTGCTTTGCCCAAACTGAAACTCTCAGATAGTCCTCACAAACTCTCACATTTATAGTTGAACTGTCCCCCCGCCATAGTGGCCTCTCCAAAAGTTCTTATGGAGAGCCCCCAGTGGGCCCCTCGGCCGCCGGGCTGCTGGCTGCTTATCGATGACAGCAGATGAGCATGATGGCACCCTGGCGCTACTTACCTCATTAGCACAGCAAAACAACTTCTTTTTCCCCTTTGTCATAAGCAAATGAATTAAAACTTTACTTAAGTCAAAATAAGTAGATTTGAAATCATATTAAGCCAAAACACAACAATTGGAAACTATCAAATATGTTTAAATCCATGCGTTTCTAAGAATGCTATAAAAAAACAACTTGCTGGTCACCTTTGGAGTATGGAAACCGACTCATTATTTTGAAAGCTATTAAACGGAAAGAATCCATCAGTTCTTGTCTCTTTCGCACACAGATGATACCTCAGAGAAATCAAATAGTTGCTAGGAAAAAGATGTTTCTGTTAGAAGCGCTATCCTAACACGAGAAAGGAGTATTCTCATTTTGTTATGCCTAATGAAATAATAGATCTACAGAACGACCGCCAAGGTTGCTAATGTCACAAAACAGAGCAACCAGACTTTCTGTGCCTCTTGACAGAAGACACCCCGACCTATGATGTGTGTATCCCTGCCCCCCACATCGAACCTGATTCTGATCAAGCCTTTAGATATCATTCCTCATGATACTAAATATAGGACATGCAGGAACATGTTCGGCAATACCATGAGGATAAAATGAACTCGAGGAGACAAGCTCCCTAGTTTCTTCTAAAACGATTTATGAAGAAAAAAAGCTGAAGGGAGACAGAGTAGGAAATTGTAGATTAAAAGGGACTTAAAACCAATGAGCCTCACACTTTAATTAATGTGCATGTAAATCGCCTGGAATCTTGTTATAATACAGATTCTGCTCCAGTGGGACCTAAGAGGGGGTGGTGGGGGGAAGGCTGTGCTTCTGCATGTCTAACCAGCTCCCAGGTGAGGCCAGTGCGCTGTGCTCTGGACTGCATCGTGAGGAGGTAACATGTGGGAGACTTGCGTATCCATAGCAATGTGTGGGCCTAAATGTTATCCTGATTCAAATAATTAACCTAAAAAATCTCATGAGAAATTGGAAATATGAACATTAAGTATGGATATTTAAGATGGTGAACTATTATTAAATTTTAGGTGAAATAATGATATTAAGATTAATGAGAAAGCACATTTATTTTATAAAATACATAATAGAATATTTCTTGTAATCATTTGCTGTCTGGGATGGGTTCAAAATAGCCTTCAGGACGGGGAAAAACTGGGTAGTAGTGTAGAGGAAATAAGGTTAGCCGGGAGTTATTGTGCTGAGCGATGGATTGAATGGGTTTCTTTACACTGCTCTGCCTACTTCTGGATACTTTTGAAGTTTTCCATGAGAAAAGTTATTTTATAAATATATCTATTGCCTATATGTAGGAAAAAGATTAGAAATATATATACATATATACACACAATAGATATAAAAATATAACAGTAGTTATAGTTGACTTTCATTTCTCTTTGTGATGCCCCAGTTTCCAAAATTCTACAAGTGTGTATTTTTAAAATCAAGATTTTTTGTTTGGTTTGGTTTGGTTTGGTTTGGTTTGGTTTGGTTTGGTTTGGTTTGGTTTTGAGGGTGAGGCCACTGATGATTGGCCCAGGTGAAAATGACTACACTTAACAAAGCAAAGCCAAGCCCTGGCTAGAGGATCACAAGTGAGTTAAATGAAGGTAGTTTCCCAGTGGAGTGCGGAAGCCGGAAGGGGAAGGCTGATTTTCTTAGCTCCTTCCTGTGCTAAGGAAATTCACACTGTGAGGAGAGGCTTTGGGGTCCATTTTGAGGATGCCGCCCTTCAGAACTAAGGACTTGAGAGTTGCGCGAGAAAGCTTTGGGGACTCTGAGTCAAGCTCTTTTAGAGTTTTGACAGAAAAGGTGCCTTAGAAATCCAAGCTGGCAGCAACCATCAGACTCTGCTAGATGGATTTGGCTATCTTCATACGTCTGTGTTGGCAGTGGCTCTGTGACACGTGCAGGTAAGGCTGTAATGTGTTTAAGCCCCACAGGCTATGCAGGCAGCAGAGTTTGGGTTCAAATGCTAGCTCTGCAACTTAGCTTTTCTGTGGCATTGACAAAGTGGTCTGCCTTCTTTAAGCCGCAAGTTCTCTATTTGTAAAACAAACTGGAATTCATCTTCACAGGCTTAGGAGTACAGGCCTGGAAACAGTACTCAGGCGATAAACACAAGTTGTTTTTGTGGTATTGTCGGTAGAAAATAAAACATCCACACCTTCCTTTTAGACCAAACTATAAATATTTCCCACTTCACTGGCTTTTTGTCTTTTATTTCTCTTTCTCCTTTTTAACGGTTAATGGACCTCAGATTTGACTCTTCTCCTCAAAGGAGTGCTGAAATATCCTCAGACCATCAGTTATCTTATGTACGCGGTTGTCACAAAACTGTTCGGGTCATATGTTGTCCCAAGAGTTAGTGAATAAAACCCTATATAAAATAGAAGCTCTTGTTACAGAAGAATTATTCTGAAATATTAGCCTGGGCTTTTTGTTTAAGTGATTGTAAAAGTTCGATTTTTGGAGCATCAAGAATCCAATTGCTTATGTAAGCAACTGTCTGGAATAGAAGGTAGGCAGGAAGAGCAGCGGAAAATGAGGGTCTGTGGGAGGCCCGGGGTCAGATCCTAGAGAGCCTTGAACGCCGTGTCAAGTACTGTGACTTTAAGTCACCAAGCAGTGAGGTGTCTGTCAAAAAAATGTCAGCAGAAGTATAATCTGATAAGAATTGAAATCCAGTAAGATTTCTTTGAAATTGCTTTTAGTTTGCTTGGTTGGTTTTTGTTTGTTTGTTTTGTTTTTGTTTTTTTTGAATAACAGGGCTGTAGGGAAGGTTTGGGACAGCTCAAGGGATATTGCTGTTTTGAGGCCAGGCCAGGAGACTGCAGACCCAAAGTAAGGTGGTAGAAGAGAGAGGACTGTTAGAATGATATCTAAGGTCCTTCAAATATTTATTTGTTTGATGAAGTTTCATAGAAAAGACTTGTTGGGAGCTGAACTGATGGGGCTGGATATATAGAACATGGGTGCTGGTGAGGAAAATCATACAGCTTTGTTAAGCAGGACTATATATGGTTTTATGACTAGAAATAGGGAGTAAGATCAACAAGTTGGTTTGGAGTTGGGGGAGATACAATCAATTCAAAGATTCACATGGAAATATCTGTTTGAGTCTTACTAGGTATAATCTGGGTGTTATAAGTGTAAAGAGTGGGATAGAAAACAGTTGTTTTAATGATAAAATGCATTTAATTGAAGCAGTTGAAATCGATGGCACTGTGTTTTTCTGGAAGCACAACAAAGCTCTAAGAAAGGGCCGCGGGGGAGTGTGCGTTCCCTGTGTGCCCCCTCAGGCTACCAGAGCCCGCGCCTTCCCCTGGGCCACCTGGCTCTCTGCGTCGGAAGTCCCAGAAGAAGTGATTTAAAATCTATTCATCTCAAGACTTCACCCTTACCTACACCAAAGCACTAGTTTTAGCACTAGTTTTATCAAATCATTCTTAATTTTTGTGGTTATAGTCAGTAGAAAATAAAATACCCTATTAGAAATGTATCTATAAGAATTGTCATCCTTGCCCACAAAAAAGAAAAAAAAATTTGCTTCTTTTTCTTGCTAACATTTTCTAAGAGTTCATTTCTATTTTCCAAACTATATAGATGACCCTAATCTCTATTATTCTTCCAGGCTAAAAGAACATAAACCTAGACCATTAGCTGTAGACCCTAGAATTAAAAACCCAAAACCAAAATAAACAAAAAATACAACTAGAAAAGAGAGACAGGGAGTTAATTAAATCTCTGCCTGGTCCTGTGCCTGTTTTCTAAAGGCTTGCTTCCTGATTTTTTTTTTTTTGTATGTATACTTTATTTTTTTAGGCTTGTCTGTAAAAGATGGAACTAAATCTTTCCTCAGAATAGCAAAGCTAGAGAGATGATTTTCTCACATCTGAACTCAAGTGTTAGTATGTGAACTGATTTTCAGCATGCACAAAGGAAGAAATAAAAAAGTAAAGCACCTTATTTGCATGGAAAGTTCTTGACTCTATTACCGTATGTCCCCATGTATAAGACGCACCTTAGTTTTGGGGCCCGAAATTTGAAAAAAAATGTATTACATAAAGTTATTGAACTCAAGTTTTATTCATCATAAAATTCATGCAACTCATCACTGTCAAAACTCCCAACCATTAGCTTGTCCTCATCTGTGTCTGATGACGAAGCACTGTCTTCATATATTGCCTCGTCCTCAGTTCCATCTATGGCATTTGAAATGCCACACTTCTTAAATGACTTGACAATGATCTACAACCACTGTACAAGACGCACCCAGTTTTTAGACCCCAAAATTTTCGAAAAAGGGTACGTCTTATACATGGGGAAATATGGTAATTGAGGCCCCGGAAACCAGCAGCATTTGTGTCCTGGTTAGTAGATTACAGGAGCTCTGCAGCTGTATCCTATTATACCCATATACTGCCCCGCTGCTGCCGTGGACCAGAGAAGACCAATGTGGCTGGAGAAAGGATGTGCTGAAATTCATAGAGTAGAACTGGTATCCTGAGAACCAGGCTTCCACACAGCTGTAGTTTCTGCCTCAAAGGATGGGGAGAAAAGATCTAAAAATGAATTCATTGCATGGATGTTAATGAATTGAACCCCTGAGTAGAGTAAAGCCATTTTCAGGAGGTAGTGTTAAAATGCAGGAACTAGAGAATGAACTTGAGCCACACCAGGTGGTAGCAGGACAATGCGTAACTGCTGTTAAATAATTGGCTAGAAAAAAACCTCAAAGCAGGAGAAATTTATTTTTAGTGTAAAAGAAGCAAAGGCAAGAAACATCTAATGGGGTATCTGGATCATTCCATAGACTGACATATTTGGGGACAGGTGTTGGGGTGCTCTTCCAAGCTATGCCAAACTGTATTGAAGAATAAATTAGAGAAACTTGCTTTGAAAGATATTTGATTAATGTCTATTCCCTAGGTTTTCAATTTTTATTAACTTATAGAATTCTTTCCCTAGAAATCTCATTGATAAACAAATACTGAATCATGTTTTACACCTGAAACTAATACGCTATGTCAATAATGCCTTAATAAAAAAATCTCATTATAACAGCTGTCCAACCAGCAGCCTTTCTTTCTCAACCTTCCTTTATACCAGGAGGTCTTAAATGCTTCTAGACCTGTAAAATTCCATAGAATATGGCCATAATGAACCCCCACCTTCCTTTTTTTTTTTTTTTTCTAATTTTATAAACGAAATTCAAGAGCCTGGCTTGTAGAAAATTTCAGAAGGGAGTAAATGGCCAAGTTAGGATGAGATGGCCTATCTCCTGTATCTCATCTGATCTCACCTCCATTACACCCCACTATCGCCCACAGTCTCTATTTTTTATTCTTGGACAGAGTAATTGGGTGGAAGAATTAGAGATTCAGTTCTTGGTGCTTAGTGCTGTGAGAAAATCAAGAGGATATGAGACATGTACTCTACCCTTGAAGAGCATTACCTTCTAAATGTGTACACAATGTATAACTTACCTAGTTATAGAAATATAACAAGAGAAGGCAGTCATTTCCACCCGTGCTTTTAGCTACATCTATTTCTTCATATAACCCCTTACTTGCAAGTCCCATATGGTCAGTGAACAGAGTTGTTTAGAGGCTGGAACATGGCTTGAAAAGTCAGAAACCCTAGCGGAGAGAGAAGTTACTAAGGACTAGGGCAGAGAAGAGCAAGCTTCCAGCAGACGTTTCATGAAAGAAAGAAAACTGAAGCTAGGTTTGGAAGGGGGACTAGGATTCAGGTAAATGGGTAGGAGGAGAGCGACTGTGTTAAGAGAGCCTGAGATCAAAATAGAAGGATGATATTTGAACAAACTGACTTATTTTCTTGATGACCCTGGCTGTGTGAAATTGTCTGGCTTATGTAATTATTTACTTGTTTATTGTTTGTCTTCTGCAACCATAATGTAAATTACATGAGGTGCATTTGAACTGCAGCCCAAGCGCCGAGCACAGTGTGCACAGAAAATGTTGTGTATGAACAAAAGGCTGACTATGAGGAGATGATGGAGGTTAGAGTGCACTGTTATCTTGGGGTCAGATTGAGGGACCAGGAACACCCAGATTTAAGGCTTGGAATTAACCTAACGGTTGTTGAATAGAGGTGAACAAATTCTACTTATACTTTACAATTATAATATGACAGTGGAATTTCTGATGGATTTTGGTGGGTAGAAAAGTAATAATAATCAAGGAAGACTTATTCAAGAGCCATTTGTAATATTCCAAGTATGAGGTGATTAAGCGGGTATTAAGGTGATAGCAGTAAGAACAGTACAAAATGTTTGATAGAGAAAAATCTCAGTCAGTGAAATCTCATGGCTGGCTGGTATAATTTGAGTAGTTCATTCGATCATCTTCATTTTCAAACTGCAACTCATCTCCAGAGTTGACTATGCTATGCTGACGATCTGAATAGCCATTTGAAAACTGTTTCTCAGCTTTGGGGCTTCCACACAGATGGAATCCTAAACCGATCTGTTTCACGATTTCAAAACCTGGAACCTTTTCCAGATTTGTCCTTTTCATGTGCAACATATCGTAGACCAGTAGAAGTTATTTTTTTCTTTGGGTGCTTGTTTTAGAACAAACTCCAAGAATGGGCAGAACCACTTTTTTTGTGTGATCAGCATATGGAACTAGGGAGAGATTTAGGTTCCATGGGAAATTGAAGAGGTCGTTCTCGCCCATTCTTGTTTTGTTCTGGTTGCTTCAGAAATCACAGGTTTCTTTACATATGCTTTCTTCCTCCCTCCATGTGTCTCTACCTTGATATAGCAGGAGGGTTGTTTTTTTCTTTTTTTTTTCCCCTTTCACTGTTATTTTTGTTCTTGTTTTTTTTTTTTCTCTTTCCAAGAGCTTCTGGGAATAATATTCATTTTCACTCTTGCAAATGAGTGCTTCATTTACCATAATTTTATGTAATGTGTAGTATAAAACTTTACCACCTTGTTCAGTTCAAAATTAAACCTCTCAACACAAAAGGAGGTTTCAAAAGAATTTCTAAGAAACTTGGGGAGAATGGAAGTAATAAAAATAGACATTCTCATGAAACAATGTTAAACTCTGAAACCAGTCCCCAGACTTTCTTACAGTTGCTAGCTAGCTATATGATAAAGCTTGGTATTTGGCATTTCTTGATGATTTAATGCACATACTACATCAGCAATAGATAATCCTACTCTTCCCCAATTCCTCCCTTCCTCCCAGGTATTTTAATTTTTATTCAAATTTTTGTAGGTTTTAGAATAATGGAGCACTCTGAGCTTGGGCATTACGCATATAGGTAATAAGAAGCAAAAGGGTTTGAAAAAATAGTTACATTGTGTCATAGCTCTCACTTGGGCTTTTGCTGGAGACACTGATTAAGTTTGGGGCTTCCTTACAGGATGTGCAATAACTTTATAGAGAAAGAGTGAATAAAATACTGTCATTTATCCAGCGTTTACCATGGGCTCAACAATGGGCCAAACACTTTACATGAAATATCTCCCTTAATATTTCTAAGACTGTGGGGAAAATATAATTATGAGTCCCATTTTGTGTTTAGGGAGAATATATTTCAGATAGGTAGAGGAACTTGCTGCAGTCACACTGCTAGTTCCTTGGCCTGGGTTCTCCTCAAAGCAGCCCCAGAGCCAAGGGCACGTTTCTGGGAGAGGGTCCCCGAGAGCAGCAATGGAGTGACATGGCGTGAAGGAGAGAAGGAGTAAGTGTGGCTGTGTTACTATGGACACTGCTAGGAAGCCTGTTGTTGGATCTTCCCGGAAGGAAGGATATTCTGAGCAGCTGTAGGAAGTGCATCTCAAAACCATACACCTCGGGGATGCAAGAAAAGCTCTTGTTCACAGACTGACTTCTAGACTGTATATTTCTGAGTGCCAAGCGAGTTCCCACTGAGGTCTCCCACTGTGAGGTCAGAGAAGCCCTGGGACATGCACTTGGAACAGGTATGCATCCACGGCCCAAAGCAAGATGCTGTCAGTTTGCACCTCTGTGAAGCTGACCGAAGCTTGAAGGTGGTGCTCCTAGCAGTGGCTGGAAGGAGGGCTGGGCAGAGACATGGAGTGGTGGCTCATGGGAGACATGTGGTACCGGTGGGCCCCATGGTAACCAAGGTTTGAACCCAAGCCGGCCTGAGTCCCAGCCCTGCTCACATCACCACCATCAATTATCTTCAAAAGCAATATTAAATTCATTACATTTGCTCTTCTGGGATCTGTTTAAGGGTTTGATCATCTATCTTGACAGAAAGGAATACTGGACTAAAATGTAGCGTAGAGGCAGTTCCTCTCCAGCCAGCCATTCTGTGTTGGCCCCCTTCCCCATCGTGCTGCCATCGGGGCCCTGGAGCTGCACTGCCATTTCACACCCATTTAGCCAACTCTTGTTGAGTAATGCGCATCACACACGTGACCTATCCCTTCCTGTAATAATGTGCCTGTTGCAGTCACAGTTTGATGTGTGTTGACGGCGGAAGAAGCATGGAGTTTGGAGCCTGACCTGGGTTTTAAATACTTTCCTACCCCAGGTGGTGTGGCCTTGGGCAAGTCATTTCCCTTCCTCTGAGTCTCAATTTTTTATTTGCCAAAGGGGAGATATACTACCTACATAATAGGATTATAAAAGGGAAAAAGGGTGGACTGGGGGTGGGCGGGGAAGGGGGAAACAAGTCTATGGAAACACCTGGATAACTGCCCTTCCCTGTCCCTTCCGCCTTTTGTTCTCTCCTGGATCTTTGGGTGACTGAAGCCAATCAAGCAAATGTATCAAGCCAATCAAGCTTAATGCAACTTCTCTCTGAAAACGTTTGGCTTTAGCTTCCTGAACTTAAAGAGGTAGTAGGTCGCCCCTTGGCAAATACCTCCTTTAAGTCCCATCTCAGATGTCAGGGACTCTGTGAAGCGCCCCCAGACGGAATTCCTCAGAGCACAGTCATTGCCCACATGCTCCTTTCCCCAGTGGCCCGCCTCTATAGCCCTGGTCGTTTTATCCTCTTATGGGGATGGAAGGAGGACAGTCCAGCAACAAAATGGTCCTGCTGTTAGCAATAGGGCCCCAATACATCCCAGGGAATACTCAATTTATCCTTTTCTTTATGATGAAAATTTCTATTCAAACTCAGAGTCTAGAGCAGTAGGAACTTGAGAGGGACTTCTCTGGCCTAGTCACCTTGTCCCCAGGTGCCATTCATTATTGTGGAGCCCTCATCTTCGACTCTTGGGGTTTACCATCTAGTAATTCCTCGTACACACATACTGTACCGGGCTGGCCAAGATCCTTCCTCTCCCCATCCCCAGTAGGTTCTCTAAGTCTTCATTTGCTTTCCTGACTCCTCCATCCCACACCCTTAGCCATGCTCTACTTTCTTAGAGCTTGATTCCCCTGAAATCCCATCTCCCTTTGTGTGCCTCAGTCATTCACAGCCTGGTCATCTTCTGCTCCTGGACCAGGGATGGGCTGTGGGTGTCTGCAGTCAGGGGGACTGAGTTCTCACCTGATTTCTGAGGACTCTATGGCTTGGCCTCAGGGTAAACCATCTAAGAGAAGTTATCAAGGTTAACTTACTGTCATTTTAACTACACCTTCTCATGTCAAACATCTGACTCTTTATCAGCCTTGACTTGCCAAAAACAAAGAAAAACCTCCTTTCTGTCACCTTATTCTAGGTAAGTGCCAAACTCTAAGTGGTAGAAAAGAAACTTCTCTGGCCTTGTCTCTCTCAGAGCAGTTGGCTGTACCATTATAATTTTCCTTTTTCTTTCATTGAAAATTTATTAGGATAACTAAATTTCCATGCAGTTGTAAGAAAGAATGTAAAATGATCCTTCTATGCTTTGCCCTGTTTCATTCAGTAGTAATATTTTGCAAAACTGTAGTGTAATTTACAGTGAAGATACTGGTATTGTTGCAGTCCACCGATCTTCGGATTTCTGTGGTTTTGTACTCATTTGTGTGTGGGTATACTAACTCCTGCACAGTTGTGTCACCTGCGTAGGTTTGTGTGTAACCTTTACAGGCAAGACACTGAACAGTTTTGACCTCACTATAGTCCATCGTGTTGCTCATTTCTCACCACAC
>NW_017732417.1:103103-118920 GCF_001890085.2 Hipposideros armiger | reverse complement strand
ATAAAGTAATTCCTCTTCAGCTTCATTTTTCTTTGTACGTATTGCTTCATATACTCAAGGGTCTGTGTTTTTTTCAATTCAGTTTTATAATAAGCTTGTCTGTGTCTATATAAAATCTTAGTTGGAGTTTGATAGGCTTTGCCTTAAACCCATAGGTGAATTTGGGAAGATTTGACACTTTTCCTATGTTTGGTATTCCTATCCATGAATACAGTATGTTTTTCCATTTAGTTAGGATTTCTTTACTTTTTTTAATCAGCATTTTGTGGTTTTTAGTATACAGGCACTGTACATATGAGTTTATGCCAAAGTGTTTTATAGTCTTTGGATTGATTATAGGTGATGATGTGTGTTAAACTTCAGTTGCTGTGTGTAAATTGTTAGTATATAGAAATGTAATTGATTTTTGTGAGTAGATCTTAAAACCTGTGACCTTGATGAACTCACTTATTACTTCTGGTTGTTTTTTTTAAATAGATTCTTGAGATTTTCTATGTAGGCATTGATGCCATCTGTAAATATAGTTTTATCTCTTCCGTTGCAGCCTGTCTGCTTGGTATTTCTTCTATTTGCCTTGTTGTGGTAGCTACAAATTCCAGTACTATGACCAATCTTAGGGGGAATCATTCAGTCTTTTACCATTAAGTGTGACGTTTGATATAGGTGTTTTGTAGATGTTCTTTATTAAGTTGAAGTGATTTTCCTTTACTCCTAACTTCCTGAGAGTTTTTATCAGGAATAGGTGTTGGATTTTGTCAAGTGCTGTGTATCTGTGACTTGGTTTGATTATGTCATATATCTCCTTTACCTTGTTCATATGGATTACATGTTTTTTTAATGTTGAACCTGCCTTGCATACCTGAAATAAATCTCACTTGATCATGATGCATTAATTCTCTTTACGTATTGTTGGAATTGGTTTGCTGATTTTTTGAAGATTTTTGTATCAACGTTTATGAGAGATGTTGGTCTATAGTTTTCATTTAAAAAAATTTTTTAATACTGTCTTTGTCTGGTTTGTGTATCAGGGTACTGATACAAAATGAGTTGGTAAGTATTCTTTTATCTATTCTCTGGAAGAGATTGTGGAAAATTGGTATTTGTCTCTAAATGTGTGTTCCAGTTCTCCAGTGCAATCATCTGGGACTAGAGATATCTTTTTGAGCAGGTTTTAAATCCTGTATTCAGTTTATTCGGTTTAGGGCTGTTCAGATAGTCTAGATCACCTTGCTTGTGTTTTGGTAGTATATAAGTTTTCTATTCTGCTATAACAAATTAGACAAACTTAGTGGTTTAAAACAACAGAAATATATATATTACCGTTCTGTGTGTCTTGCTGGGCTCAGATCAGGGTGTTGGTAGGCCTTTCTGGAGGACTAAGGAAGAACGTCTCCTTGCATTTTTTAGCTTCTAGAGGATGTTTGCTTTCCTTGGCTCATGACCCCTTCCTCCATCTGCAAAACCAGCAACAGGGGGCTGGCTGCATCTTTCTCACAGTGCCATCTCTCTGGTTCTGTGATCACAACTGAGAAAGGTTTTCCACTTCTTACAAATTTGTGTGATTAGGTTGAGCCCACCTGGGTAATCCATGCTCTACGTTCCATCTCAAGAATGGTTACCTTAATGATCAGTGCAAAGTCCCTTTTGGCACATAACATAACATGCTCCTAGTGTCCCATGATTAAGATGCTGGCATTTTGGGAGGTCCGTTATTCTGCCTACCCTAGGTAGTGTATGGTTTTCCACCTATTGATCCATTTCGTCTAAGTTGTCAAACTTAATTGCCTCAGGATCTGGAACGATATCCCTTATTTCATTCCTGATATTGGTGATTTGTGTTTTCCCCCTTTTTACTTTTATCATTTTTACCAAAAATTTATCAATTTTACTGTTTTAGTTGAAGAACCAACTTCTTGTTTAATTCATTTTTCTCTATTGCTTTTCTATTTTCATTTTCATCGATTTTTGCTCTTCATTGTTTTCTTTCTCTTATTTGGAGTTTATTTTGGTCATTTTATAGGTTCTTATAATAGGAAACTATGTTATTGACTGGCAACCTTCCCTCATTTTTAATGTAGCATTTTGTGCTATAAATTTCCTTCCGGTAGTGCCTTAGCTGTACCCCACATTTTGATACCTGTGTGGTGTTTTCATTTGGCTGTATGTACTGTTTAAAATTTTCCTTTGAAACTTTCTCTTTGACCCATGGAGTATTCAGAAGTATATTGTTTAATTTCCTTGTGTTTAGAGATTTTTCTTTTTTCTTTTTTTTTTTTTTTACTGATTTCTAGTTTGATTCCCTTATAGTCAGGGAATACACTGTGTACATAATCAATTTTAATTTTGTTCAGTTTTGTTTTATTGCCCATTAAATGTTACATCTTGGTGAATGTTCCATGGTCACTTGACAAAATGTAATTTGTGCTATTTTTGGTTGGAATGTTCTATATTTGTGAATTGAATTGTTGTTTGCATTAATCTATATCCTTGCTGGTTTTCTGTTTAGTTACATAAGTTATTAAGAAGGATGTGCTAAATGCTATAATTGTGGATTTGTCCAGTGCTCCTTTCAGCTCTATCAGTTTTTGTCTTATGTATTCTAAGGTTCTATTGTTCGGTGAATGAAAAAATAAAATGCATATTCACATAATGGGATATTATTTGTTGATGAAAATAAATGCAGTACCAATATATGCTACAATATGGATGAACTTTGAAAACATTATGCTGAATGAAAGAAGCCAGTCACAAAGGATGATATATTCTATAATCCCATTTAAATGAAATTTCTAAAATAGGGATATCTGTAACATGGAAAGATTTGTAGTTGTCTAGGACTTGGGAGAATGGAAATTTGGAGGAATAAGAGCCAAGTGATCTGGCGTTTTTTTGGGGGTATTATGTATATTGAGTATATTTTAAAATCGATTTTAGGATAGATATACAACTTTGAATATACTAGTTAGTATGATTGCGTACTTTAAAAGAATGAAGTTCATGGTACGTGAATTATCTTAATAAAGCTGTTGAAAAATATATAGAAACTTTCAGAAATTAATACATTAGTGCTTAGGTACGCTATTTTATTACTCGCTTTTCATTTATTTCATGTTATTTTTTTCTCTTTTCTTTGTTTTTAGCCTTCCTACAGGTTAGTTGAACTTTTTCTTTTTTTTTTTCAGGATTTTATCTTGCTTGTTTATCATGTGTTTGAGTGCATCTTCTTGTACAGTTTTTGTTGTAGTTGCTCTGCATATTGTTACACCCAGAAAAACATAGACTTGTAACAGTCTACTGTTATCACATTTTACCACTTCAAATGAAGTGTGAAACTGCACTTCTATTTTGGTCCTTTTAACTTTCCCACTTGTAAATAGCATTGTCTTGGGGCTGTACATAAAAAGCCAAGGAGAAATGGAGACCTTTCAAAAGCTATGAAATAGAAAACTAACTAAATATATAAAGTAAATACTATGTGGGTATTCAAAGGAATAAAGTAGATTTATCTATACCAAAATGGGAGGATGGCCGTGATATAGTAAGTGAATAAATCAGAGTTGCCACAGTGTATACAGAAAATGAACTTCTGTATTTGTTTACATACGCACTATGGCATGAATATCTAAGATAACCCCTAATGGTCCCATCTCCTGGTATCCACATCCTGGAAGGATACCCTTCCCTTAAGTATGGTAGGCCTGGTGCCTTGCTTCTAACCAATAGTATTAGTCTAAGGTGGTAGGATATCACTACAATGATTAAGATAGAAGAAATTGTAACTTGCTAGCAGACTTACTCTGGTGACTCTGTCCTGTGGTAGCTTTGATGGAGCAGTCTGCCATATGTAGAGGTGCACATGGGAAGGACTTCCAATAGCCTGCAAGGAAACGAATCCTCCCAACAACCTCTTGAGCTTGGACGTGGGTCCCACCCCAGCTGAGTTTCAGATGAGATCCCAACCCTGACCAACACAGCCTTGTAAAATACACTGAATCAGAGGACACAGTTAACAGTGTCCAGATCCCTAACTCATAAAAATGTTCAGATAATGTGTGTTGTTTTAAGCCATTAATTTTGTAATAATGTTTATACAGAATACATAACTAATATACCCACCTATTATTTATATTAGTATATGCAGTCGAAAAGTTGTCATTTTTTACTTACTTGATACTTTTTAATAAGGTAAAGATTTTCGCAAGAATATAACTTTTGTTCCACAAATAAATACATATATAATCATAAATATATAATATGTGATATATATAATATACAGAGGGTGCCAAAAGTGTATACACATTTTAAGAAAGGAAAAACTGTATTACAATTGTAACAGTTAATAGATACCAATAACAAAAGATGAATACAAGTCACGTTTGACTTATCCAATTACAAGAGGTGCTCCAAGTGGTTACCATTAGTGTAATTTTAATACAGTTTTTTCCTTTGTTAAAATGCGTATACATTTTTTTGGCACCCTCTGTATATATGTTATATATACAATCAACTATATGTATATTTGACTCTCCACTTGTCTCTGATCTGCACAGCCCCATATTGGAGCAGAGAAGTCTCTAAATGATGCATTGACATACTACAAATAAATGAGGGGGAAAATCTGCAACAGCAGTTGTTCACATGAGTGCTATTAGGTTAAGTAATGGTACAACTTACGTAGTTAGCACGCTAATCAATCTAGAGCCAAAAATCAAACCACTCATTCTGTCTTAATATCTTCAAGAAGACAATACAGAAAAGAAACAGAAAAAGCATGAAAAGGGATATGATTTTTATACTTTCTCAGAGTGTTATCTCCTGGGACTGTCGTAACATTAATCGTTCTCAAGAAGATGAGAAATATGTCCAACACATCAGCAGGTGTCTCTAATACGCGTGTACATGGATATATGCGTTTCTTTTTAAATTTATTTCTTAGGAATAAGATAGGCAGCACTAGGCATCTTTATTTCTTATAAAAGCTGTTGTTTTTGTTATTAGACATCCAAGAATGATTATTATTCTGTATCTGATCATTTGGTATCTTCATTTTTCCCTATTGCAGTAGTGCTTTTCTGTAATCATGCCTGTTAGATCAAAATCCCAACTTTTACAAAGGTAAATTAGGGATTAGTAAGTTATTTTTCAACAAATATTAATTGAGCAAACTATAAGGGCGGGGTATATAAAGATGGGCTCTGCTGGTCACTGAAAGATTTTTTTTTTAAAGAAATTCTTTGAATACCTATTTTTCCAAACTGGCATGTACAGTAGTAGATAGGGCAAAGACTGTCATAGTCTACCTTGGTTTTAGAGGCAAAGCACTAAAAATATAATTGTTCAGAAAAGCGGGGTACAGATGATGGACTGGCCTGTTGAGGATTCAGCTGGACATTTTCTAATGACACAGCAGTGTCATTTCCAGCTAATCAATTTAGGGCCCATAGGATGAAAGCTATCTTGGTCCCTGTAGTGACATCCCTAAGTTCATGTTGGCTCTTATACTGGGGGATCTGGTGGAGGGAATCTTGTTATAGCACAGAAGTGATGCCCAGAGTATAAGAACCTACCTTTGCCTTCATTAGAGAGGATCTCCTCTGATGAATTCTTATTTCTTCTCTGAGTTACTTATAAATGCCTGTATCTTTTATAGTTGAAAATGAAAGTTTTTGAAGTCTACTGTTGTGTCATTTTAGTAAATCCACTTTAATTATACAGAAGTACTTTTCACCAGTTGGTTTTGAGCTCTTTCTTTGGTGTATTTACTATAAGACATGATAGTTTCTGGCTGAAACTCAAACTGCAGGGAAGTCTTATATTTTGGAGACATTTTGAAAGTCAGGTAAAAAATGTAATGGATGGAACCATAGTTCTTTTTATTATTAAATTACAAGTTTATAGGACGATCCATCTACTGGTGTGTCTAATTTTCTGTGTCTCTCTGTCTGTTTTTCTGTCTGTGTCTTTCTCTCTCTCAATGAAAAACTGTATGAGTTGGTATTACCTGTATTGTGAACAATACAAGCTTATTAACCTCAAAGCATTTTGATATCTCTTCCTCACGTTCATAGGTATGTTATTACTAAGTCTTTGAATAGATGTCGCTCATGTTCAGTAAATATTTGTGGAATACATGTTATAGAAATGGGAAAGTCTATGATTTAAAAAAAAATTCTGTGACCAGAATTAAAAAAAAAAAAGTGTTTGGCGACTTTCTTTGGTAGCCTTACGTAGAAGAAAATTAGAGGGTTGCTAAAGTATCAAAATGTTTACCAACTTTCCATTTTACCCCAGCTTCTGACTAGATGGTTATAACTCAATCCAGTGATGAATTTGCTCCCTGGATGCAAATAAAGTTTTCTTAATTGTGCTTCCATGTGGGAGAATGTGTAATACGTATGCTAGAAAGAACAAAGTTTAGTTGATTGCATGGAATTCATCAATAGTTCTGAAGAATTGTTTCATAGTTTTTAATTCTTCCTTATTTGAGAAGACTGGTGTCCAAACGTCATTCTTCAGTGAAATGGTTCTACATATTTTGAGATGTTTAATGATGACTCAAGCCAGTTGATGTATGCATCCAGATTCTAGCAGTTTATGAGAAATTTTTCAGAATTTATATGTGTAAACCAATGTTGAGGCTTGTCTGCTTAGCAATATGATATTCAATTTTGTGGATCTTCTGCGATGCTTGTCCAGTAAAACAGACCAATTGTTTGACATCTTTTTCTTTTTTTTTAATTAAAATTTATTGGGGTGACAATGGTCAACAAAACTACATAGGTTTCAAGTGTACAATTCTGTAATACATCATCTATGTATTGCATTATGTGCTCACCACCCAGAGTCAGTTTTCCTTTCATCACCATACATTTAACCCCCTTTACCCTCTTCTACCATCCCCCTCCCCCTTTCCCTCTAGTAACCACTAAACTATTGTCTGTGTCTATGAGTTTTTGTTTCTCTAGTCGTTTGTTTTGTTCCTTTGTTGCCTTCAGTTTTATATCCCACATATGGTGAAGTCATATACAAAGTATTACACGAGCTTTTAAATAACATTTCTTCCAGGAACTCAAGGAAAGTGCACTATTGTATATGTTTATTTTCCCCTCTACAATCTCCTCTTACAAATGTTTATAGTTCAAAAGAGGCGAAACCAAGTTGGATTAAATGGTATTTTTCCATCAATGCTCTACATGTTTCAGCAAGTAAAGTATGAGTTAATAGTTCACCCAAAGGCCATATCCACTGCTTTAACTTGGATTTGTTCAAAGGTTTTTGTGCAATTCCTAACAGTAATCCATATACATGATTCATTAATTGAGTTAGATTTTCTAGATTTGGTAAGTTTTAGCTACTTCAGGTGAAACCTCAAGGTTTTGACTGCTATTGCAAATCCAAATTTCCTTGATGTCAGAATAATTAACCGAGTTGGATAGAAAGTAATGTGGAAACCTCCCACTCCCACCCAGGACTTCATAAATGAAAATGAAAGATTGGCCCATAGAATGTCATGCTGACTAATGTTGTTCTGCTGTGGGTGGTGGTGATAAGTTATTTGAGCTTACAAAGAACCGTTTCATTTGTGATCTAAGGATTTGAAAATCCTTTTAATACTTAGTGAGCCCTAAGTAAATACTGTATGCATTGATTCATGTCTTCATTTCTTAGTTTAACACAATAAAAAAATAAATGTTTCCATTTTGATGATGTAAAATGTACATGGTCTTTTCCCTCTGTTTAGAAATAGCCTGTGTCTTCCCACAGGCAAATAACATAATATTACTTAAATATTGAATAAAAAGGAATCAAAGTGTAATTTAAATCTAATCTGATGGTTTCAGACCCCAGCCCTCAGGAAAACGTCATTATAATGAATGATATATGAAGTATTCCGTGGCAATAGTAGAAGATAATTTATTATGATACATTAGGTCTGGAACTACTATATAAAATCTCTAAAACCATCAGGCCACGTTTGGAAATATCTCAAGGAGTCATCTAAGGTGGAATATTGTTTGACTTCCTATAGACTTGCAGCCTTTCAGAGTATACTTTAGATCTCTTAGAAAATGTGCGGATTCGCTTTTCATTACATTTTAATATGACCCAAATTGCTCTCTAACCATTAGCAATTTAGTTCTATTATTTAAAGTGTGGATACATAAATACATGCTTAATATTTTGGTTTTTCCTTGTATACAAAAAGCTTGTGTAAAATATTAATGAATACAATGACCCAAGCACTTTTGAAGGCATTCTTATTTCATAATATTTTATTGAATATTAATTAAAAACTGCTAATTGTCCTTTGTTAAGGTGACATATTAATGAAATTTTTCTCTGGATAAGATAGTGGTTAAACTTTATATTAGAGAAATTTTATAAGCCTTCCTAGTTATATGAGAATATAGCTAAATTATAGTCTCCACATGAATTCAGAGTGAATTCCATGGGAATTATTTAGGTGCAAAATGTCTTAAACTAATTGTACTAACTTCAATTTGCATAATGCTTGATATTTTTCATAGCTCTTTCTTATCGCAGTTCACATTTGATTTTTCACAATATTCCCAAGAGGGTAGTAATATGGGTATTATAATTTTTAATTTGTAAGTTCCCTGTTGAGTTGCAGTCTAAAAGGAACATGCCTAATATTGAATTCCACTTTACAGATAAGGTTCAAGTGTGTTTATTGGACTTTTTCCTTGTGTAATTCCGGTTTTATGTCACCGGGGTATATACCAATCTGTGACTTCTTTGCTTTTGATTGTGTTCTCTGGTTGTTATTCATGCCAGTATCCAAATGGGGCTATGAGTACATTTTTCATTAAAGAATTTGATTTTGACTTCAAAGCAAGTCTTCTCTGTAGGGAATCGTATTGAGTCAGCAAGCATCCAGCCTACTGAGAGTAACAGGTATTTTAATAGGCTAGCTACGTGGTGGAATCTTGATTGTTTCTAGAGCAAGTCCTGGATTTGATGGATTGTTTTGCCTCCTTGTCTTGGCAAATTTAAAGAATTTTTCTGAACCTTCATTTCTTCATCTTCAAAAAGGAGATCATGCTAGTTTTTTTTTTTTTTCAGTTCTGGGATTGAATGAGACAATGCATGTAAAGTATGGTACAGAATAAGCATTGAATAAATGTCAGTTGCTTCTGTTCCTTCCTATCTTCTTTAAAATTGTTTTAACCCAGGAAGGAAGAAGATATGTGGAGTATTGTTCAGGCAAAGTATTTTACAAACATTTTCATGTAATCGAATAAAAAACCTTTCCCATATAAATCAGTGAACAAACTTATTTTTAATTTTTTGTCAGACTTATGAAACCAACTAACTTGGTAATATATATTCAGCTTTAATGGGCAAGTAAATAATTAATGTTATTGCCTTTTTAAATTTAGCTTTCCAGTTATAAATTAACATAATTAAAAGGGTAATGTTTCAGTATGCATCCTACTAGCCAAATTTAAATCAAGCAATTAAACTGTAGGTTTTCTGCACCAAATGAGCTCAGCTCATAATGACACAGAAAACAGACGTAAATTTGTTTTTCCATGATCAGGTTCATTACAAAAACATGAAGGAAAATGCTTGCAGTACGTGTAATCAGATAAATTATTCCAAGTGCCTCTTATATACTTTAAATTGTTTTTTCTGGGTCTTGTACCTTAAATTGGGAACTTAAACACTGCCTTTTTATCTTATCTCCTGAGGAATGATCTCTCCTTGCAAAGGATCACTTAAAGATTTTGTCAGTGTTAACGTGTCAGTACCTGCAATGATCCACATCTCTGCAGACGATTTACTTATATGTAGGGACAGGACCTCAAAACCAGAGATGAGATCATTTAAATGAAAGGTTAGCCATTTTGCATGACTTGATTTGAAAGGCTAGCTATATGAAAATTGCGATTGTGTGAAAGTAGTGATGGAGAAAAGGGGCCACGAGCGGGTCACGTCTGTGCTCTAGAATCCACATGAATGTGGAAGGATATAAAGCAGTAGATTGTATTCTCTCTGAGATGTGAAACAGGTGTATTTTCCTCCTTTGAAATCAGCTCCGTGGAATACTATTAAACAGATTGTAATCTATGACAATATATTTTGTGACTACATTGTTCCAAGCTGAATGAGTAGAAAATGGGACCTGCTATGTGGGGATAATTGAATTGCAGACAGTTTTAATCTTCAAGAAATACTGATATGTAATTAAACACGTACTGACTAATGATCTATGTTTAACTGCTCACCATGTTGAAGCATACTACTAAAAGAACGCTTCTGGAGCACATTAGGGCGGGCACATGTGTCACATAAGTGTCTTTTTGGAGACAGATACAATGGCTTCTCTTTGTCTACTAATATGTCCATGCAGTTAATCCCCCCTTTAAAGGTGTTGAGTATATGAAAACACAACATTTTGACATGTTTCTTTAGTTTGTTCAATCTTTAGCGGTGCATTATTTTAGTGTACCCAACATCTTAAGGATGAAATACTCAAATTTTTTTGTTGGGGATATTTGGAAAAGGTGCATCCTATTGCTTATGCTTTATTTTGGTTGGAGAATGCATTTCTTCCCCTGGATGGTTGATCTCCATGTTAAAGGGTCCTTATCAGCTTAGATCCAATTAAGTTCTAATTAAGAGTATTTCTAAATGTGATATAGGGTCACTCCACTTCCCCCCCCCCAGCAGTATTTTTCGTCTTTCCAAAGTCATTGCCTGTTATTTCTAATGTCTGTTATGAATCCTTAAAAGGAAATAATGTTGACAATTACAACTAACTTATAATACTTATCATTCTAGGAGACAGGCAGTAGCTATCTCATTAGCCCAGCAGTTTACCTTGGAATGAGTCTGTAAGTTGCTGGTTCTAAATCTTATTTTGGAACAGAAGCCATGGCCTTCTCCTTAGGAAAATGCAAATAACAACACATTTTGCATAAATTCTAGAGGATTCATCGAACCCCTAGCAGCTCATCCATGGCTTCAAGTTAAAACCTCTTTAGAATTAGTTACCAAAACTAATAACTCATAACTGTAATTACTTTCAGGATGTTGAGGGCACTGGTATGATCCACAGATGAAATTTCTACCAAGTCTCATTGGCTTTTCTAAGCAACTGTATTGCTTTTCTCAGCAAATGTATTGCTTTTGTTTAATGTCTTTTGTAGACCTGTATATCTACAAAAATGGTTAGAAACTCATGGATAAGAGGGTTGTTCAAGTTCACTATTTAGCTTCACTGTAAGTGGGTCAAGCCAGCACAGGGTCCAGTAAAATTCACCACATTATTTTAGGTTTTCATTACCCTTTCCAATACATAAAGAATCCATAGAAAAAGGAGAAGTTTCAAAAATGGCGTCTTTATATTCTTCTTATTTCCCCCTAACAAAGACAATAGCATCAGATCTTCTGTGAATGTAGGCAGTGGAATACTGGTAATCCAGCTCTCCAAAAAGAAAAGCCTTGTTTTAGAGCATTTGCCAATGTTCAGGGTATAAATACTCCCAGCACATCTGATTTCCTATTACCAGCTGAAAAGTCAACACATGGCCCTTGCCCGCTGACTTCAACATGCCAGATAAGTCTTTAGTTTCATCACTCAGTCTCCCCATAGTCGTTTGCCTTCTTGTGAAGCAAACGTCTCTTCTTTCGGACACATTCTTTCTTCTCTCTTCCCCCTCCACGTCTTGGCTAGCTGGCTTCACCCTCTTTCAGCCCCTGTGCAGATCTCAGTCACTCAGTTTTGTTTGGTTCTTCTCTGCTTTCTCTGTGGTAGGGAGAGTGTAGTGGAGAAATGGAGTGGCGTTGGGAGGTGGGGTAGCCGTGCCAGCCAGAAGTCATGCTCTTCCTTTAACTTTACAAATAGCTTAATCTGTTTCAAGTCCCTAGTGTAGCCTGCGTGGTGCTGTGTGGTCGCATCCCAATTTTTCCATTGTAATCAGTTATAATGCTGTACCCTGAAAATATGTAACTCATCCATCCACGTAAGACTTCTTTCAGTTCCTTGAAATCACAGATTTTCCTTTCCAGGCTCTTCTGCATATAGTTTCTTCTGCCTAGAAAGGTCTTCACATCTCTTCCTCTCTTCTTATGGTTTCATTCAGAGAAACGCTCTTCAGCTTCAGATCCCATGGGAGCCCCCCCCCCTTTGATGCCCAGGGTGAAGAGTATCCCTTGGTGATCCCACTAGACCTTGTACTTACTCTGCTAAACCATTTATCACCCGGTGTCAACACAGTAACAAAGTCTTTCAAAGTCACTCCATGTATATTTACCAAATAAGGAGCCATGGCTCTTGCAGACACCTGCAGATTAGGGATCAGAAGGTCCTGCATCATTTGGGGTTCGTTGGAAGATCTCTAAGACTTAGTTTTCTTCATTTATACAATATTGTGAGTTTCTGTTTCTGTGTTATCAGGAGGTACCAATTCACCTGTGCTTTGGGAATCAGAGGCAGCATGTAATATTTAATATATCCCTTTGTATCTGACTTTAAGACATGACAAGCAGCACAGTGCCATGGTTATGAGTGTGGACTCCACAGTCAGACCAACTTGATTCAAATCCCAGCCTTGCTACTTTGGACAAGTTGTTTATTTTCTCTACCTGTGAAGTGGAGATTATATTGTAATAGAACCTTCCTAATAAGTTAGTTAGGAGGAAGGAAATGAATAAACACATATGAATGGGACTTAGATTTTATAAATACTGTTACCGATTATTTTTTTCTTTTCACTGACTTCCCTAAAGCTTTATTTTATTTCTTCCCTTGCAATTATAATAGCCATATTTCTACTTTAGCTTATTGGTGCTAAGTTCCTATCTCAAATAATCCCCAATATCATCTTCTAAAGAAATTAAGACTATATTTTTCACTCACTTATAACGTTCTTTCCTTCCTTTTCTTACAACACACTTAGTGTAATTCTTTCCAAGTGTTCTGGGAGACAGCACAGTGTTGGGTGGTTATTAGCATCACCATAATGAATCTCAGAAAACATGAAGCTGTTTCTTGGTCTCCCGTTTCTTCTCAGAAATAAGCTTTTTCATATACGCTGGCAATTTTGTTCTTCAAATAAGTGTTCTCTCCCCCATGTTCAAGATTACTTTTCAAATTAATAAAATGATTTGTTCCGTTCCAAGGTGATAATTGTAATGTTTTATTTTTAGAGTAATATCCAGTAATTTTCAGAAGCTGGAGCTTGTCATAAAATCATTGAAATATAGGTAATATTCTAACTACTCCAGGAAAGTGGCTCAGTTGATTCCAACCCTGCTTGAGACATGAATTTAGCATCCTGGTTGCCAGCTTACATACATTGTAAGGATACATATGTTGTGAAGTGTCTGAGATTTTGGATGGGGAGGGAATAATGAGAGCATTTACATGAGAAAAACTTACCAGAAAATATGGTTCCAGAAAATAAGATACATTTCCACTGTAAAAGGAAGAAAGCAATTACTGGAACACAGCTGACCAATGAACCCAAACTTCTCATGAATGAGAAAAAAGAGCCTACCTCATCCACAATCATCGCCAAATCTGTTTGCATATCTCTTTGTCAGGGAATGTGGAGTAAAGGTCATGCTTTCTATCTCCAATATGCTTAAGCCCATGAGGCCACAAGGAGCATGGTGATCCACAGTATTAGAAAGGTGGCCAGGATGTCCACTGCACCATGAGTAGGTGGGAGTCCACGGTACACGATGAAACTGGTGTAGTAGAGGCCAGTCTCTAAACCATGGTAAGGATTTGGGATTTTATTCCAAGGGCAGTGCAAAGCCTCTGGAACAGTTAGGCTGAGGAGGGGAAATGGTTTGTTTTTAGAGGCTCATTCCTCCTGGATGGTAGAAAATGGGTTGCGGTCAGCCAAAGATGAATTGATTGGAGACCAGTTGGAAGGCTATTATGACCTAGATAAGTGAAGACCTGCTTGTAATGGCTCAGTTAGGCCAGGAGCATGGCCCGCAGTAGGCAAAGCGCTCACCACCATGGGGGAGGCATTGCAGGTAAGCTTCTTGGTGGCAGCTTCACTGACTTCTTAGTAAGATGATATGTTGCTGTTCATGTGAAAGGACATAGGAAAAAAAACAACCACAGCTTATCCTTCACAATGTGTATTATGAGTGTGTGTGTGTGTGTGTGTGTGTGTGTGTGTGTGCATGCATGTATTGCACAGGTAAAGTGTGTAATTTTTGCCATAAATTTGTTAAAACTGGATGCTAGAGGTAGAGTTTTCTTGAAGCTCTCCTATGTGATTGTGAACTAGTTCAAAGATATACTCATTTGTTTTCCTCTTTAATAAACCATTTTCCCTTCTTAGAAATTTTTCAACTTAGAACTTTCAGTAAGTGAGATGTAAAATTAAGATAGACGTTTTTTGGATTTTTACCAAATGGTTCATGTAAGTTCATGAGCATTTCTTGGTGCCAGATGGTAAGAACAATTATCAGGCCTTTCTTTCAACTGGAATGTTTCAGAGAACTTTATGATAAGTGACTAATTTAGCTTCACATTTGTCTGGTGAGATGGGAGAGGGAAAAATAATAGCTAGCCATCTAAGGCACATTTATGTAATCCATAGGGATCTGTGGACTCTTAATCAATGTTAAATAGTAGATTTGCTTGTGCTGTGGTGGGAACCAGACAGTGTGGGAAGACTTTGGACCAGCAAATCCATATTTCCCAGTACTTCTTGTTATTATGGTTCTGTTTGTGTTTCATTGTTTTGAAAATTGAAAACCAGGGTGCTAGACCTGACATATAGAGTCTTTCTCCTTTCAGCAACCCAGGTTTTATTATGCTGCTTTTATAAGCATGAAAAACGGAGACTAGAAGAGTAGGCTTAAGCTCTCAGAGCGGGGGTTTGGTTCAGAGGTTTGAATGACTCCACAGTCATCGCTTTGATGTTAAATGACAACTTTCCTGTCCTTGTCCCCAGGTGATGAGGCCATTCCTTTTCCTACCCGGGCACTTTGCCGGCCTACAATGTGTGTCTGTGTTGTTCTATAAACTCTCTGTAATCTACCTCTTGATGGTGCTAAATATGTTTCTAAATCTAATTTAATCTTTCTGGTTTCTAATGTGATTTCAATGAAAGCTTATTTCCAATGCAATAGTTTTGCAATTAGAGTGGAGTCTCAGTTTATATGCATTTAATTTATGTAAATTCAAATGTACGTGCACAGCAAATAGAGAACTACTGAAATAGTGCAGAGGTTTCTGTCCCCCGTGCCATGCAATGAGCACATGCCCACATTAAGAGGGGGCTGGGTTCTGCTTTTGTCTCTGTCTCAGGCCTTCAGGCCTCTTACAGGGTGGAGACTTGGCCCAAAGAAGTGATATTCTGTTGTTCAAAAATACTTACTTTTCACATTACAAGACCCCTAAGATGAGCCTTCGCTTGTTTGACCAAACAACTACCTGCCACGAAACTGAAGGAAAGGATTTTTTCCTTGGGGTTTATCTATTCATTTAACTAACACGTAATGAGAACGCTTGCATCAGTACTGGTCTAGGTACTAGAAATACTTCTGGGAATACAGGGAACTAGAAAAAATCCCCTCTGACAGAATTTACAGTTGAGTGGCTTTTGAGAATGTCAGGCTCAACATGCCACCGTCCGAAGATATTTTTAGAATAACATTGGTTACATGTGATTTTTTCACTTTAGGTGTTGATTTTTAAAATTAAACCCCTGTATACAACCACTTGGAAGTGATTTGGGCAGTGTCTTACAAAACTAAACACACCTTTACGTTATGATCCAACAATCATGTTCCTTGGAATTTACTCAAAGGAGTTGAAAAC
>NW_017732417.1:96192-99023 GCF_001890085.2 Hipposideros armiger | reverse complement strand
CAGGCAAGGATCTTAACATTTTTAACTAGTGTTACCCTTGGAATTTATGGTATCAAGACAGAATAATATCCTTGTTGATAGTCTCCTAGAATAACAGGCTTTGGCTGAGCATCCTTTCTTTGTGTTCACAGTGGTGTAATATTGTGGGTCTAAATTACATGTGTGACTACATACGAAATTAGGGCCTGTGTTTTGGGGTTTGGTGATGCTTCCTAATCATTTTCTTTATTGTGTCGGAAATATATATATATAAAACTGCCACTTAAAATGGCCCATGGTAAGTTAATCACTGGCTCATCTAAGCCTGTGGCCCAAGTCTATCCCCACACTCAGAGATATGGACCGTGTGATGAACTCAGCTATTGTTTAGGTTTGAGGCAGCACAGAACACCCACTGACTTGATTTGAGACCATGTGGCATAGCATGGTGCCACTGTGAATTCTGCCGGTGTCTACGTGGTATGTTGGTTGACAGACAAGCATGGAAGTTTATGAGGAGTTATGACTGACTGTGTGAATCATACAAAGAGCAGATGCATTTAGAGAACTCAAGTACACTCGCTATTATGCTGGGAACAAGTACTGCTTCTCTGGCGACAAAGACCTATTTCTTAAAGCAAAGGGTGGGTCTCAAATAGCAGATGTCAGACTTGGAGGGACAGTGAAGTAGGTGTGTATGGAGAGAGTGAGGGTGGGTGTCGTTCCTTCTGTGAACACTTAAGTTTTCACATCACATCTCTGAGTCACTGTTGTCAACTCCCTACATATTATCTGTGTATGATCACCTTTATGAAATTTAAGGTAAACTTTGCATTAATTAGCAAAGAAGAATCCAGATCTGCCATTAACCCAGATGCTAGGAAATTCTCTAAAATCTCATTATCGTGCTCGGTGACTTTTCTTCTCAAGTCCCTTTTATTTCACCATTCAATTTAAAAGGCTAACCAGCCAAGGAAATAAAGTGCTGATGCACTGGCGAGAGATCTGTCATCTAAAAGTCACTAGGTGATTTCTATAATCCTGAAAATCCAGGGGCACAGATTTTTTTTTTCATTCCCTAGCAATTCAAGTGTTTGGTGCCCAGACTAGGAATACATAGATGGGAAGGTTTTTAATATTGACCCAGAAGATAGTGATTCATTCCAGTTCCAGATGGGCACTGAGATCCCTTCAGTAGTTTACATTTCATGGGCCCAGCATTGTTTCATTAATGTCAACCAGTAAGAAATGTAATTAATATTTTACAAACTGAGACCCCACCATCAGTGGTGGCTTGGCTCACTATCTCTGTTGCTCTGGAAGCAACTGTTCCAATGAGTGGTGTGACCTCCTCTACGGCGGTGGGAGAAATATGGCCTTTTCTATCTGGGTGCTTTCACTCTGATTGGCAGGGACTGAGCTGGGCCAGTTTGCACAGTTACTTTCTTTGGAGACGGACTTCTTCCCCTGGAGTTGAAGCTANCAATGATGGTGCCAACTTGGGCCAGTGAAGCAACGTCCTCCACAACTAGATTGAAGAACAAAAAGGACAGCAACTTGTCTGTTCCCCTTCGCCCAATTCCCCAGCACTGTTCCCATCCCCCCAATCCCCCAATTAAAAAAAAAAAGTGAACTGTAAGGTAAACTGTGAACTTTGGGTGAGTATGATGTGCCAATGTAATGGTTCATCTGTTGTAACAAATGCACCACTCTGGTGCAGGATATTGGTGGTGGACGGGGCTGCATGTGTAGCCTCAGAGAATATATGGAGACTGTACTTTTTGCTTAATTTTGCTGTCAGCCTAAACATGCTATAATAATTAGTCTACATAAAAATAAACCACTCCTTCCCATAAACCATAGTTTGTCTTGTGTCTTACATATTCTTACCAGTTTTCTGATAATAGATATTTCACAGATTTGTAGTTTTGCCTAGATAGCAGAGGTGTTTGGTAAGATGCCATCTGGTGTGGCTTGGTCATGAAAGATGGGAACTGGGCGTTAGAGACCTGGTCTGTTGTCATCCACCTGACCCCAACCACTTCTGTGTCTTTAGACAAAGCACAGTCTTCTCATCTGCAAAATAATAGGATTCAACTGCCTGATTGCTATAGCCCAGTCCAGCTCTTTTCTTTGAAATTTTTTTTAAACTGTGTGCTTAAGACTTTTTCCTAAATGTTTTAACAGTAGTATTATAGAATGAAATCCTTTCAATGAAATAAATTATGTCATATTTTTATTCCTTTAAAAATGAAAATATTTAAAAATATATAGATTGACTACTATCCTGTGAGCTTCCACACAGGGAAGATTCCTAGAGTCTCTTACATAATTCTTTGGACATTGTTGCAAAAATCTTACAGTTATGGTTAAAGCACAAATACTTTACACTGTGTGACACACTTTGCTCCTAGAGGTTATTTTGGAGAAAAAGTATTCAATATGACCTAACAGAGATAACAGGGCAGCCCTTGCAGTTTTCCATTTTTGTGATGTTTTAATACATAATGTTACACTTCAAACATTAAGGAAATGGTATATTGAACAATTGTGTGCCTACCACCCAGCTTCAGCAAACCCTAAGGTTTTAATACAATATTTGCTTCTCAGTTGTTTAAACAATAAAATATTGATGGTTAAAGCCTCATATGGAGAAAAAATTTTTTAAATATGTTTTCCATTTCTGTTTGTAAATATGTCACACGCTCATTAAGAGAAAACAAAATTGAAAATTGAAGAGGTCAAAATCGTACATGACTCTACCACCTAGATAAAACTATTATTGCTGTTTTCATAAACTTGCTGTATCATACAGCTCTATACATGCTTGTATCTGGAAAATAGTTTTTTTT
>NW_017732417.1:8450-92507 GCF_001890085.2 Hipposideros armiger | reverse complement strand
ATATTTTACAAACTGAGACCCCACCATCAGTGGTGGCTTGGCTCACTATCTCTGTTGCTCTGGAAGCAACTGTTCCAATGAGTGGTGTGACCTCCTCTACGGCGGTGGGAGAAATATGGCCTTTTCCATCTGGGTGCTTTCACTCTGATTGGCAGGGACTGAGCTGGGCCAGTTTGCACAGTTACTTTCTTTGGAGACGGACTTCTTCCCCTGGAGTTGAAGCTACGGCATTTCCAAGCATCAGAACCAGGTTTAAGTAGAAAATAGAATCCAGCAAAGAATTCACTGTGATTTTCAGAGTGCTTGGGGGACACCAGTAAGCTCCAGGGTTGGTTCTGAATTTTAGTTCTGTCATGTTCTACTTATGTGATTTCAAGCACTGAATGTCTCCAAACTTCAACTTCCTCATATGCAAATGGATGTAATGTATTAGGATGCTGGAAAAGCCATGATGCATTTTTGCGACGAAAAACACAGAAAAAATACTTCATGACTTTTCCAACAACCCAATACATATGGTAAAGCATCACTGGCAGTGTGGATCCTGTGTGTAGGTATATGAGACACCGCCTCGGATGTGTGGCATACATGGTGTACCTATAATCACAGTTCTCCTTGAAATGTAAAGTCTTACGCGATGTTTCTCCAATTCCCAGTAGGACCCCGCCCTTTTGGCGTAGATTTAATTTATAATTCATCTTTTACTCCTGGCACACTTTCACTTAAAAATCTTAAGATCCATTTTAGCGTTCCTATTTCTTTTATGTCCCTCTCCCATCTTCCTGGCCTTGGCCCCTCTAGACACCTACCTGCCTCTCTTGGGGGTGTGTCTGGTGCATTTGCCGATTGGGTGACTCACAGGAGTCATTCATTGAAGCCCAACCATCACCAAGGTGTGGTTCCCACGCTGCCAGCAGAGAAGCCACTAATTGATACCTCTTGAAAATGACATATTCCTGATGCATTTGAGGCTGGCTGAGGGGCAAAGATGCCACCACCTCTATGATTAGCACTCTATTCATGTAGACAACTATCATTTAAGATGCATGTTTTTCTTTCTTGACATCATTTTTTCCCTTTGACAGTATTCCTAGTATATATTTTCTGTTTATTTTGCCTTATAACCACATTAACCCAATTGTAGTTTTCAAAGGTTTCAAAAAAGCGAATTTCTGAAGTTTGTCCTCTGAGCCCAATGCCCTCTATACCCTACCATCCATGTGGCATCTTGTTAATGGGCAGTGAATTTGTGGGTTTGGTGAATACTTTTGTTTATTTGCTGAAGAAGGGAAATAAACCAGGATCAATTCAGAAGATGTGTGTTGGGGGGCGTGGTGGTGAAGGGCAAACTAAGGAAACAAGCATGTCTCCCGAAAAAAGCAAGAATTACAGAATTTTCTCTCTACATCAAGCAGAAGTTAGGCAATTTATATAGGCACACCTTATATCACTATTTTGGCGAATCAGCAACTTGTAGAAGTTTGTCATACCTTCCCATGTCTGGGGAGAAGTTAGGAAGTTGCAAATGATAAAGAACTGCCCGGAATGAAAGCTTCACGAGGGTAGGAATAAAGTCTTTAATGGTCTCTGTCCTATCCCCACTCTTAACAAAATGCATGGCAAATATTAGGTACTCAGTAAGCATCTGTTAGTAAATGCATTCTGAGCAAGTCCTTCAGGGACTTAGAATGGATTGTAAGTTTTTCCTGATGCATCTTAACTTTTTATTAGGTTGTGGCATAACTAAACCTGAAAGGTAGGTGACATATTTTTATGCTGCTATTACCGAACATAGGCAGTTTCTTAATATTATTTAGGACAAAAAAGAAAGAAAGATGCATTTGGATAGACTGGAGACTTGGAATTCTCAAAGCAGTCAGCACAATTTCTTTAATAACTTCATATATCATTGTGCTGAATTACAGCATTGTTTGCTTTCAAAGTTGTGTTTCTTGGCTTGGGAACGCAGGAATAATTGTAGACTGTGGTTTGCCTATTATCAGCCTGCTATAATATTAGGGCCAAGATGATCCTCAAATTGCCAGGCATCAGCAAGAGGACAAGAAATGAGCCAGAAAACCTAAGTCCCTCATGTTACAAAGTTCGGCCATCTGCCTTCAGACGGTGGGGGCAGTTAGGGTCATGATACACGTCGGAGCAGCCGGGGGGGTGGTCCAGAGAAAGCTACCCAAAGTCACCCAAGGCCTCAAACACAATGTTATATGATGCAGGACAGGAAAGATTCAGACTCCGGCAGGGAGTGAGATGCAGGTAGATAAAATGTCATGCAAAATGTAAGCCTGCAACAATTAAAATAAAAAATTGAGAGCAGCAAACATTTATTGAGTCCTTATGTCATGCATAGTAATGAATGATTTAACTATGTTGCCTCATTTCATTTTCATAAGCATCCCAGAGGGAGAGCTATTTCTGGCATCTCACTTTTACAGAAAAATCAGATACTTAGAGAGGTACAGTGGCTTGGTCAGGGTTTCATAGTGGTGGAACCAGGATGTGAATACTGTGATTATCCCCAAACCTCTTTCTTAAACTTCACACTCTATTTCCTGACCAGTCGTAGACTGCTCAAAATAAGGGAGCTTGTCTCACTGGAGAGGTAACATTGGAACACAGATACAATGAAATAGGGAGAAAAGAGTTTTGCCAATAAAGGGAATCAGGCGTGCCTAAGCCTCAAGTGGAGTTCGAGGCATGTTGGAGGAACAGCTAGGCCAATATGGCTGGAGAGGAATGAATGAGGGGAGAGGAGTGAGAGACAAAGACAGTGGTAACAAAGCTGCATCCGAAGTGGGCTTTTTGGTCATTGTAATGACTTTGATTCTAGGTGATGTGGAAGGTTTTTGAGCAAGGGAGTGTCCCTCTCTTACTCGGTCTAACTGAGAGTGCCAGCCATGGCTTGAGCATGCCTTGTGTGTAGCGGTGTAGATCTATAATGATGCCTTGGACTAGCATGACTATAATGAGGAGGTAAGAGTGTGATCAGTTGCTGGAGGTATTGTGAAAACAGTACCACCAGGATTTGCTGATGTCATGGAGGATGTGGGGTGTGTATGAGAGAGACGAGTCTAGGTTGACTGGAAGGATTTGGGCTGACCATCAGGGTGAACTGAATTGCCATCGACTAAAAGGAATAAAAAAGTAGGAAGACTAACAGACAGTCAAGACAGTGGCCAGTGATAATAGGCACGCTTGGCATCTTAGAAGCCAAGTGAAAACGCATTTCAAGGTGCAGTGATACAGGTTCCCCTTGTCTCATTTCAGCCCAAACCACAGTGTTAAGCACCTGGTTTGTGTTTACTGAAGGGTTGCTTGCTTCACTGGTCAAAATATGCCTCAGGTGATGAATCATCAGGGGGAAACCACGTTTCCTCTCTGATCTTCAGTTTCCCTGTAAGTTATTATACATGAGCAAATTTGGCTAGTCAGGTCCTAAAAAAATCTTCCAGTCTTGCTAGACTGTGGCTTTTTCTGATTTTGTATGATTCCGTGATTCTAAACAAGGCTGAATCCATTCAGGTGGTTATGCATTTTTATGCCAGCCGGAATTTAAGGTCTCTTCTGTTTAGCCTCTTAAAATCAAATGGTCTGGAATTTAATATCACAGTTTTATTTTTGTTTGTTTTTCTTTATTAATATCTTCTTTCTCCTGTGATTTTGTAGACGTGGAAGAAACCGCCGTCCCCTGCAACTTGGAGAGGGCTGTACTGGGCCCCGTGTGGCGGTTAAGAAAACTCTCTCTTTGGTGGGGGCAGGAGGAGATTATCTCAACCCCAATGTTGCCCTGAAATCTGTGTTCAAGATTCAAGAAGACTAGGACTGCTAAGGTATGAACTTGTGATTTTGCTATTTTGTGAGGCAGATACGTTTAAAGAGTTTAATCTTTCCATAGCCTTTTGTCCCCTTCATGCCCCTTCTTAAACAGTGATCTTTTCTTTTGCTGCCGGGATGTGGTGGGATAAAGACATAATGGGGAAACTGAAGGCTGCATTGCCTGGGTGATAAAGAGGAAACCAGAGGGCAGTAAGACAAAGCAAGGGGAGAGATTTGTGTTAGTATCGCTGACCAAAACAAAAGAGAAATTGGGGTCGGTGCCTATGTGATGAGACTTCAGATCGAGAGGTAAGTAGAGAAATTTCCATTTTCAGTGTTCACAGGGAACTTTGGCAAAGCTTTGCATTGCATTTTAAAGTCTTTTGGGGATCTGTCTTTGTATTTCTTTTGGATACACACCCATGCTGGCAGACTTGAAGTTGGAGTCAAAAGATCCCGTTTTTTTTTCTGGTTACAGTGATAAGTGTGTGTGTGTGTGTGTGTGTGTGTGTGTGTGTGTTGTCACACATGTGTATTATATGTATATGCATCATATGTATATACGTAGTATATATGTAGAATTTGAGTGGTGTCTAATGACTCTCTCTGTATATGGAGGGGCTGGGGTGAGAGGGACAGACGGAAGGAGGAAAGAGATACCGTTAATGGTGTGGTCTGTAGGTGTGCTTCTTGTGAGTCAGCCATTGTTATAGAAACTTCCGAAGGGAAAAAAAAAATCACAAGTACAATTGATAACATCCACCTGGGATGGGATTCCTGTTCTGGGAAACCAAAGGAACGATGAGGAGGAAAGGTTTTCTAAGGCTTTGTAACAAGGAAGGGTCAGGGGCCAGACTCATTCCCAGACTTGTTAGAATTGAAGTCTCTATGCTCACCTACTTTATAGAACAATAAGATTGCATACACTGTGGTTAAAAGCACTGGGACAATGTGGTTTAACTGCCTGAGACCACGTGGCATGTCCACAAGAAACTCTAGAATGTGTCTGACAATTCCATTGATAACTCCTTTGCTATCATTTTAATTTTCTTAAAAAATAAACAAAACCACAATCCAAAGGCTCCTGGGAACTGGGAGAACAACATAGCTCAGGTGTTGGGCTGGCTTCCTTCTCATGGCAAATATACCCCACCCCCCACCCCCGTGTGTCATTATTTGTTCAAGGTAGAGGCCCAGCACTGATGGAAATCAAATTCGTTCTAGCAACAGGCCTGCTTTGATTTTACCTCTGAATTTCTCATTGCTGAAATAAGTGTGGTGTGTACTGTAGGCCGATCACAAATAGATCTTCCTTTGAGGCTAAAGCACATGTACTTTCTACCTAATTTCTGTAAAATCCTCCAATGCCCGTGCAAAAATTAAGAGCTCTGATATTCTCATTGCTCATAGTGCTTTGGAAAGAGCCCTAAGGGACTGATGAAAATGTGATGGTGGTATTCAAAACAGACTCTCCTCTTCCCTGTATTCAGGAGATTTTTTTTCTCTTTAAGAAAAATTATTTTCTCTCTTTAAATCAAAGTGCATCGGTAGAGCAGTTTAAGTATAAATACTATTTATGGATTTATTTTCCATTAACATGGTTTCAAAGCCTAAATAGGTAGTTTAACAATCAGAAAGAGAAAAACACGCCGTGTACCTTTCTGAGTCCTTCCACAAGTACAAACATTCTACATAATAGATGTGGAGTCGCGGTGCACTTCGCTGCCCACGCATGGTTGATCTTTTTGGAAAGGAAAGCTAAAAGGCTCTTCTCTGCTTGTCCTGAGAAACTCGAGACGCTGATGGGTTTGGGCTGAGATTTTGATGCCTGAGTTCTTTGCTTTGAGAGTGTTGATCTGTAGTTCAGAGCGCCTGTGTTCTGTCAGGAACGTTCACCCACATGCCAACTCCTTGAAACATACGTGCAGCAGAGAAAGTCTGAAAGGACTTGGCCATGAACATGTGCCTGGTTTAGAGACCAGCCAACCCTTTAGGGGAACACAAAGCTTCCTCTGCTTGTTGACAGAGGGTACAGGGAGAAGAATGTCTCCTTTGGGGCACATGTTCACCACGGGGCTGTATTCAGCTGTCATGGGTACAAATGTATGCATGTCCCTGCTAACAGACCAGAACCTTCCGATTTCCAAGAAGGAAGAAGGGAATGAGGCGATGTTGGTACATCAATCTACCATAGTGCCTCTTTGCTCCCATGCTCCAGGGCCCTGAGCAGATTTTTTAGGCATCTTTTCAAGTGAAGACAGTAGTTAATACATTAGTGGCTGTGGGCTCAGGCTTTAGAAAAGGCAAACACCCTTCTTCAGGAACACTAGAAAAGCCATTTAACTTTTTTAAGCCAGTGCTGCTCGAAGTGTCTCCCATAAACCAACAGCAGCGGCATCACCTAAGCTTGTTAGGCATATACATCCTCAGGTCCTCCCCAGACTTATTAAATCAGAGGCTCTTGGAGTTAGGTCCAGGAATCTGTTTTTAAACAAGCCCTCCAGATATATTATATGACTTGCTAAAGTTTTAAATCCACTGCTAAACCTGTTCCTTGATCTCTGGAAAAGAAGGGCATTAAAAACAACAACAACAAAAAGAAAACCTCATGTCTAAAAACCAGGAAGCTTTAAGAACATTAATAATTGATACACTTAAGTGTGTGTAATTTCAGGAGATGCAAATTTCTTGTAAATGACACATAAACCACAAACCATAGAGGGGAAAATATATATATTGAACTTCATGAAAATTAAAAGCATCTATTCATCAAAAAAACACAACTAAGAAAATAGCCCACAGACTAGGAGAAAATACAACACATGTATCTAACATATACAAGAAAAGGCACTTCATAAAAACAAGATATGGAATGGCCAATAAGCATTAGCAGTGGTGTTTAACATAATTTGTTGTCAGGGAAATGCAAATTCAAGACACAAGGCGATACCACTACACACTCATCAGAATGGCTAAAATTTAACGTGGAACATGGAACACTAGTCAACAATAAAAAGAAATGCTCTTCTGATAAATGTAATAACATAGATGGATCTCAGACACAGTTTGATAAGTAAAAGAAGTCAAACACCAAAAAACAATTACTTATTTTATGATGTATATGAAATTATAGACTAGTCATAACTAATCTATGATGATGGGAATCAGGTCAGTGCTTGCCCTGTTGGAGATTCTCTGGGAAAGATATTGAGAGAAATTTCTGGAGTGATGGGCGTGTTCTGCATCTTGATTTGCACACATCCCTTAAATGGTAAATTCACTAAGCTATTCACTACACGTAAATTTTGTATGTAAAACTACATAAAACATAAAAAAACAACTTCCGTTTATTGAGTACTTTGTCAAAAGTGCTATTCTGAATATGTATAAAGTCATTTCAGTTTTTGAAAGGACTCTGGAGTTGGTATTATTACTCCTAATTTACAGATGTGGAAACTGTTACTAAGAAAAGTAAGATAACTTGCTTGGTTACAGAAGCAGAATTCAAGAGCAGCTGCATTTATTTCCAAAGCATGTCTTAAGAAATGAATCATGTTTTACCTTTGGCATAAGTGCCCCTCCTTTGATTTTAATTCAGGATCAAGTGTGAGGCAACGGTCCCTGGAAGAGGCTTCCAGAATGGCCAGTGAAGGACAGTGGTTATTCATTGATGAACTGTATATTTTTCTGGTAACTTCAGGGAGGGGAGATAAAATATTAATAGCAAATATTACTCCTGTCCTCGGGGATCATTGAGTTAAAGCACTCGAACACAGATCTGTTTTCTCAGCGTGATCTTTATTATGAAACATATAAGCAGTAGTATCAGAAACTATAAAACGTGTAGTTTAGAAAACATTCTATCATGACTGGCAGAGGCAGTGTCATTTCACAGAGAGCCCTAGAGTGAGGCCGCCTGGGTTCCAGTGCAGGCTCCTCCTGTTCTGGATATGTGACCAATGGCCAGTCACTGAGCTGCTCCCAGCCTCCGCTTCTTCATCAGTAGGACGGAGGTGATTCTCATGCCTCCTTAACACATTGTTTGCGGGAAACGAGTAAACTCGTCGTATAGAGAAAAATGCCCGCTTACAAAGTGTTAATATACTTAAAGTGAGGATTAAATAAAACTGTGCTTGCCAAGTATGCTGGTTCCTTATAATCCCTGGATAAATATTAAGTTGCTGTTTTTGGTTTTAGAGATCCTATGAGCGATGACACGCCTAAGCACGAGAATGACATGATACTCCGTTTTATGTGGCGTCTCAGAGTCACTGTATATCTATGCATTCACTTAACTTCAGCTGAAAGCAAAATGCTGTAGTTTTCTAAAAACTTTTTATTACAAGAATTTGGAGACGCTGAAATAAGTTGCCCTTGTGGGGAAAAAAAAAAAAAGAGCATTTAATATGTCAGAAATTGCATTGAGGAAAAACTGTCATTAAATGTAGATGTTAAATTTTATCTGAGCAGAGTGATTGAAAGGGAGCCTAAAACTACTTAGCACCCTTAACGGATGAGCTACAAGGTTAATTGTCTTGAGAAGGGACACTGAAGAACTGAATTCCTTTACGTACCTCCCCAATTTGTGATACTGTCATTAGTGTTCATGAGACTTGGGCATATGTCTTTATTGTAGCTGTGCTTTTTAAAGGCTCAGTTTCCATAGTAAAGTTTAAAAGCCAGAGATATTACATATGTGCAAGCTAACAGTACTTTTTCTAGAAAGTACAAGTTAGTCTATTACCAACCTGCTATATAAGTAAGAAAATCTCTATACACCTACCTCCAAAAATGTTATTAAAAGGAAACTGCTTTTGAGGATAGTTTTTGTCATTGTTTCTGATTGTCACCACTAAGAGGTGTGGGAAGGTGGGTGGCTTAGGAGAAGAGGCCTCAGAATACTGTCTGAGGGATGTGTGTGTGTCCAAATGCGTGTTTGCCTCTTTGCGATCCTTCTCATCAACAGTCGTATGCCCGGTTCTGTGCTGCTGTCAGTGTTCACATGGATGTCTTCTGTGCTTGCCTGTTTCCTCTGGTTGTGGAAACGATGGTTTTTATATTTCCTTTACCTCCCAGCACATCAGCAGAACTGTGGGGCTAACTTATCAAGTCTTATGACGGTCCTTCTCTTAACAGTATTCTTCAGCCTTCACTGAATTTCCTCTGAAATTCATCATGCATTGAAATTTCATCTCAGATAATAAATATCTTAGTGTCAAACATGGAAATATCAGCAAAACCGCTTTCTTGAGAAAGGAGAAGAATCTTGCTTGGAAATCCCAGGAAGAGGGTTGCTTTCCACAGCTGGCTTTGTTTGTTTCTTTATTCAGCCAATATGTGTTGAGCACCTATTCTGAGCTCAGGGCTGTGCCCCGTTTGCTACTTGACATCTGTGTGACACCCTGCTGTGTAAAATGGGAGTTTGGATCAGGTAAGCCTGAGGATATCTTGTACTTGTATTTCAGCAAATAATGTTTCATTTAATTTCAAATCAACTAGCAACTAATGGTGATGCAACGTTCTGAAGGCACGTTTGACCGCTATCTGAAAGTATCAGTTCAAACATGGAATATGAAGATCCAAACAGATTGAGCTAAACAAATGATAAAACTTTTGCACAAGACTTCTTGTTGCGTTTTAGTACTTATTCTGCACAATGAGATGGTAGAATACCATTCAGAAGGTCTTATTTGGGATATAGTAGCCTAATTTTCCCTTCTAAATAGTCTAGAGGTCTGTTTGTGTGTGTGGGGGGGGTTTTTTTCCCCACCTCTAATGGTGGCTCTTATGAGATTATCATGTTTTACAGAAGGGAAACTGAGGAAGTGAGAAGTTAAGTAATTGTGTTAAGACCACCATGGTAGAATAAGAAAATCTTCAGTTTGGTGGCTAGGCCCAACTCTATTCACAGAATTTTCTGTCCTGTGCTAAAGCATATCTACTAAAGGATACCTGCTCCAGCGTTCTTTGACTCTGCTTCTGAATGTGGTGGCACCCTTTTTTGTCTTTGTCTTTTGTTTCTAACTCAAACAGCTACCATTTTAAGAATAGCCTCCTTTTGACAGTTATTGAAGAAAAAATTTGTTTCTCCCCTTGAGCATTATGTTTTTGCGGTCTACTTGTTTACTTGGGCTGAATTTTACCCAAGGCCTTTGAAACTAGTGGGTTGTCGGAAAAGTCATGACACATTTTTGCAATGGAAAACATAGAAAAAATACATCATGACTTTTCCGACAACTCAATAATAGTAATAAAAAAGAGAACCTGAGTTGCTGTTGTGTTCAAAACCTTGTACAGATTTAGTTCTTATTTGCCAGGTAAAAGCGTGTGCGCATACATACACATACCCCATCACTACCACCGAGGACGACAGTGACAAAATGGTCATTTTAAATTCTCCTGCAATTTGACATATGTTGTTTTCATAGCTAGGCAAGTATAATATAGGTTAAAAATCTGTGTACTGCAAATTATATCTACAAATGATCTCCTCAGGAAGATTTTCTCTTCAACTTGATTCTTCTTCTTCTCTGTTTTACTGCTAAACCCACCTCCACGTTGCCATTTCTTTTTTTGTGACACTTTTTCAAATATTCAGACAAGAATTTTCCTCATCTCCAAAACATAACGCATTCCTTGAGAGATGATGGGTCTCATATTAGAATTCGAGAATGTTTAACAAGCCACCAGACTTGAACCATTAGACTTCAAAAGCCAAAAAGCAGCACTTTAACATTTTACCACATACGGGATGTCTGAAGAGCTGTTTCTATAGTTTGAACTTCACACACACATACTCACACACACATGCTCACATACATCACTGTTCACGTCCCTGGAGATTTTTCAGGTTTTAAAACAATCTCTTAAGAGACCATTTTCAAAATATTTTAGGCCCCTGAAGGCTGGATTAGGTGGCATAGCTCTCCTGATTGTGTTTTCTGAGAGGTGTTGTCTACACATAACATTTTGATGTCATTATTGTTGATCTAACAAAGAATATAGAAAAGTCTGATGAAAAATTGATTTATAATTATAATAAAATTGATCAAAACTCCCTTCCCCAGAAACAAATATAACGCATTTGTTGTGGTCACTAATTTTCTGACATCTTTCTTCAATCACAATACCTTCTATCAGTTTCTATAATGAAACCATGGAATTTCTTTGGAGAAAAAGATGACCTGTAAATATACATGGTCAGTATACAATTTCAGGGTGTGCTTGGATCCACTTAAGTTCATCCATAAATATAAAGTTCGGAACGCTTTCTGTAGAGATGTAGATAACATTGTGACCCTTATTTTCAGTAAGTTTGTGACTCTAAGCTCATTCTCTCTTTAGAAGATAAAATACACATATAAAATAGGAAGACAGCCCAAGGTTCCATATATGCAGGTATGTGACTCATAGGAGAGATTATAATCATAGAAAATAACTAAAAATAATCTTTAGTATTTAATGATATTCAAGGTATTCATATCAGAGATTTTACATGAAGCTATGGGTTGATCTCAAGCAAATGTTTTTACTTCCTTTTATATAGTTAATGGTTGAACCCCACATGGTGAGAAGAATGGGAGGGGTATCAACAGTAGATAACAGATAATAGTAGATAATATTTTAAAATATCTTTGGAAGATATATAAAGGAAATGTAATCTTTGGATGTATAAAACAGCCCAGGAAAGACATCAGAGAAAACCATTCAGTTGAGGCTTTAAAGTTGGGAAAATTCTGGGCGTAAAGAAGGAACCAAAATAAAGGATTAATTGAGTCTACCTGTGGTGTGAGTGATGGTTTTTTCTTTTCTCCACTGCTTCTCATTAACAGAGCTGATAGGCGCATCCATCTCCCCCAACCCCCACCCAGCAAAAAGCTGGAAGGCTCTTTTCTGAAGACACTGAGTGAATTTCTTAAGGGAAGAATTAGAGTTTTCAATTAATGGATGTCCAAGTAAGGTCCTTCCCTTATGTTCCAGGGAATCCCGAGCCTGAGATTAGCTTTCTCCTTGTCCATCCTTGAGGCCAGCCAGCCAGTGTTCTAGCTCCATCCCACCCACAAAGCCCTCAGTCAGGCAGCCATCATCTTCATCAGTGGAAACTAGTAGTAAGACAGGCCTGAATATAAGAGTGTTATATGTTGTGTACGCTTAACTTAAGTCAGCTACATATGACGGACAAGAACACTGAGAAAAGTGATTTAAGTATCTGTCATTTTACTCAACATGTTCCAGACAAACAGTAAAATGGGAGACATAAATTGGCTAATGTAGTGGATCTTAGTTCCTTCGTGTTTTTCCTAGCGTGACCATCTCCGTGTATTGAATAGAGTTTGACTATTTGAAGATGGTTGGTATTATGGTAGATTAAAAAAAATACATAAAGTAATTATTTCATATGGTGTTCAGTTTGATTTGTGCCCTAAGGGAAGATCTTTGTGATGTATTTATTGTGAAGTACCAAACACTTTTCTACTAATATTGCAAAGGTCATTTTCACCATACATGAATTTTGCCTCAGATGTGGGTGGTTCTATATCCTAACCCTCATGTAAGATGACACTATAAAACAACAGAAGAAATCTTACCTACAATGAAAGAGTTGACTCACTCTCCCCATTCATTTTTATAATCAAATTTCCTGAGATAACATATTTTAAGTGCATACTTTAAATTTTGACAAATGTATACATAGCCACAATCAACATATAAGACATTTCCATTACTAGTAAGTTCAGTAAGTCCTGGTTGTTGCCCTTCTTCATCTGAGGCAAACTGTCTTCTGTCTCTTTTACTGCTTTCTATAAATGGTCTTATAGGGTATGTCCTATTGTCTCTGACTTCTTTCATTCAGCATATTGGTTTTGAGATGCATCCATGTTCTTGTGTGTATTTAGTAGATCATTCAGTGTTATTTCTCATCAGTATTATGTATAAATATGTCATAGTGTTTCATTCTTCTTTTGGTAGACATCTGGGCCACCAGATATTCCAAACTGGGAATATTAACAGTCATGCTAATGTGAACTTTTGTCAACAAATCTTTGTGTGGACATAAATTTTCATTTCTTTGGGGTGAATATTGAGGAGTGAAATTGCTGTGTCAAGGGATAGGTGTATATTTACTTTTATAAGGAACTGGTTCTCCAATGCCGTTCACTCTCACGTTATCCCCTCATAAGTGCGTAGAGATCCAATTGTTCTATCTCCCTGCTAGCAATTGTATTGCTCTCCTTGTTAATATTAACCATTCTAATTGGTGTGAACTGGTATCTCTTGTTTTAATTTGCATTTCCTCATTGCCTAATCACTTTTGCTTGTGCTTATTGGTCATTTGTGTGTCTCTTGCAAATAGTCCACTCAAGTCTTTAGTCCAATTTTTATTGGGTTATCTTTTAAATTACTGAGTTGTAGGAGCTCTTTAAATATTCTGGATATAAGTTCTGTATATATATAATATATATATATTTATAACTATATATATATATATATATATATATATATATATATATATATATATATATATATATTTATATTACAGATAAGTTCCTCAAGTCTGTTACTTGGCGTTTCATTTTCTTAACGGTGTCTTCTAAAAGAAAGGAGTTTTTAATTTTGATGAAGCCCACTTTATTCACATTTTCATTTTATGATCTGTACATTTGTGTCCTGGCTAAGAAATCTTTGCCTGACTCAAAATCACAAAATATTCTCCTAAAATTTCTTTTAGACATTTTATAGCTCTAGCTTTTACATTTAGGATTGTGAAATTTATTTTTGCATTTAGAGTTTTTCTAGTTTCAAATCCAACACAATTGCCTACAGGTCCGTCAAAAGTCTGGCAGATTCCCCCAGTCCAAGCAAAGGCTACCCTGCTCTGGCAGGCTTGCTGCTCTGCCTGCCCTTCCTCCAACCTTAGCAACTGCCCTCAAGTACGATATCATCTTCTGGAATTTGATTGTTTTAGATTTCTTTGAACCTACAGCTCTTCAATGTCTTTTTAAGAATTTTTATTAAATTTATTGTGTGGGTGATATTGGTTAGTAAAATTATAGAGGTTTCAAGTGTATAATTCTGTAATACATCATCTGTGTATTGCATTGTGTCTTCACCACCCAGTCAGTCCTCCTTCCATCACCATATATTTGACCCCCTTTCCCCTTTTCTACCATCCTCCCTCACCTCCCCTTACTCTCTGGTAACCACTAAACTGTTGTCTGTGTCTGTGAGTGTTTGTTTGTTTGTCTTCATTTGTTGATTTCAGTTTTACATACCACATATGAATGAAATCATGGGATTCTGACTTTTTCTGCCTGGCTTACTTCACTTAGCATGATAATTCCAAGATCTATCCATATCGTCGCAAGTGGCAGTATTTCTTCTTTTATTATGGCAGAGTAGCATTCCATTTTGTATACATACCACATTTTCTTTATCCAATCATCTATCAAAGGACACTTCAGTTGTTTCCATGTCTGAGCCACCGTGAATAATGCTGCAGTGAACATACGGGTGCATATATCTTTACAGATCAATGTTTTCAGATTTGGGAGTAGATACCTAGAAGAGGGATTGCTGGGTCATATAATAATTCTATTCTTAATTTTTTGAGGAATCTCCGTACTGCCTTCCATAGTCGCTGTACCAAAGGAACCCTCACACACTGCTGGTGGGAATGTAAATCAATGTCTTTATTTTTATTAGTTTTTTAAAGGTACATATTCATTTCATTTGGCTGGTTCTTATAGTTGTAGCAAGAGTGACATCTCATATTCTTCTACATCCTAACCATAGATAAACTTTCATTCCTCCGTTATTCTTAAATAAAAAATGACAATCAGACTTATGAAGAAAACCAGGTTCATAAGAGAGAAAAAATAATCATGAAAGACAGACAAATATTACCAATACATTTTGTGTAACCATTGAAAAAATAGATAATGTGAGAGACAGAGGAGTGTTTTTAAAACCTTCTTATTAGTATTCTTGATAATAGTAAAAAAGATAATCCATCCATAAAAAAGTACAGAACAGTATAAAACAAGTACACAGCAGTATAAAAAAGAAACAAAAAATAAGAAATTCAATATTTTTTGTAAATATTGTAAATTAAATACTGTAAATGTAAACATTGTAAATTAAATACTTTTTAATGAAAGGGTTTTACAATAAAGTATAAATTTCGCAGGACATATTTAGTAAAGAGGATATTTAGTAGAAATAAAAAGAATCAAATATAGTAGATCAATACAGAGGTCCTTAATCCTAGTAAAAGGACCTGCAGAGACACCAGATAAATTTGGGGAGTGGAGGTATTTGATTATCAAAGAAATTTAAAAATATTGTTCAAGGGAGACAACAGGTTGAACTTAAACACCCTGAACCAAGTGATATAAATAGGAATAAAGATATGTTCCTAATTTATCAGTTTTAATTTTCAAAATTCTAAGAAGGAAAGGATCGAAAAAAGCTTCTGGAAGGGGGAACAGAAAACCTCATACAAATGAAAATGGTTTTGAAGTGGCATTAAACTTGTCATTAGCGACACTGGAGTCAAGAAGACAGTGGATCAGTTTCTTGTATTTCCTGAGGAAAAACTGTTTTGAGCCTAGAATTCTGTTCTAAGCCAAACTCTAAGTCAGAACAAGATAAAGGGATTTTAGAGCATCAAGATAGCTGGACCTCTCATAACCCTCTCTGAGTACATCCCTGCAAATTGAGAATAGAATTCAAGAAGGGATTCTTAAAGATACCAAGAAATGGTGAAACTAATGGAGAGCCCCTCCAAAAAGTCAGAGATACTATAATAGGGCCAAACAAGTGGGGTCGTTGCCCGCCATGCAACAGAAACACCCAAATCCCAAGACAGTGGCCTTTTGCACAGAAAAGGAATTTATTGCAAGGCTGCCTGACAAAGAAACAGGAGACAAAGCTCAAATCTGTTTTCTTGAACAAAGGTTTCAGACAAGTTTTAAAAAGAGAGGGTAAGAAGAGTTTATGCATCTTCATAAATTGTAGTTTAGGAGGGTCTGGGTAGTTCTGGAATTTAGCCAATTAAGTTAAGGTATGGAAATAAAAACAAAACAAAACAAAAAAAACAGGAAGGAATTCCAATCTAGCAGAGTTGGATTGGTCAGTCCTATATGTATTCATTTTTGGTTCAGGCACTGATCTTTTTTCTAATGGACCTCTTGCTTTTTAAATGGCTTGGGGTGACAACAGTAGCATCTCTGTTACTTGAGTTCTGTGAATCTTGGTTCCACTGTGCTCTCTAGGTCAGTTGAGGGTCATTTGGTTGCTAACTGTGCCTGCTCAAGCCTCTGGGACCAGTTGGATCCGGTTTGGTCTGGTAGTCTCCAAAGCATGGTGAGGAGGTCAGCTCTTATCTCCTGAAAGATACTTAAAAAAACAAAATCAAAACAAAATATCCCCAAATCAAACAAACAAAACTAGAGGGAACAACAACAAAAATATCAGGGTCTGCTTCAGTATTAGGGCCTGGTTTCAATACCAGTTGTACAGCAGTTCTAAAAAGTGTTTGGTTAAAATGTTAAAAGTCCAAGTATTCTAAGAAGGATGTCATCAAGAAGAAAAACAGAGCAGATTACTACCAATAGAGACTTTTGCCAGCCAAGCAATATGATGTGAAAAAAGCATGTGCGCCTTCTCTAAAAGAGAGAAAAGGCAGACAATTAGAAACCATGCATTCAACAAGAACGATGATATAGATAAGGAAGCCATGGTCCAAATAAGCATAACAAAAAAGAATATTTGACTTTTGTGGTTTGGGGGTTATGACATTAAATCCAAAGAGAAATAAGTGACATCTTAGTATACTACCTGGCTCGCCAATTAACAGTTTATATCATCGTAATTCACTGTTTTCCAACTTTAGAATCTACCTATAATGCAAATACATAAGCACGTTACCAAAGATTAAAAACCTTGACAGAAAAAGTGGGGCAGATCACGGTAGATAGAGTCAAGAGAAGACGAGCTAAAGGAAAGGTGGAGGTAAAAATACTTTAACAAATGGGAAGATGAAAATTTTTTGCCTGAGGTTAATGAAACAAGACAGTCAAGTTTTAGGTATATTAATTAAAGTTACAAATATAACCACAGAAGAATAAAATAAAGTTGGATAAGGAAGGAGTAAGCTAAATCTTTATATTTTATAAGAGAGAGTTAATAGTTAAAATCATAAAAAGGTAAATTATGAGAGTACTATAACCCTAAAAAGGAGTTAGTGAGATTACCTCTAGAAAATTAACCACAGGGCCAGTTAAATATGGTTGGTTACTTCTTGGAAGCCCAGCTTGGGAGAGTGATAAAGTGAACTATTGTGTTTCAACATATTATTTTATTTTCTGCTGTGTACTTGAAAAACATTAAAAAGAAGGAATCCACTCTGACTTCCAGGTCAATGCCTATTATCCTAAAAGACTCACTTTGTCGAAGTATAATATTCAAAAAGCATAAACATGACTCTCATTCAAATATGTAAGGAATATATGTCAAAGGTTTTATTGAACTTATTAATGAGTGAGTAAGAGGAAATAGAAAAGCTGGATCAAAGAGCATTTAAAGGAACAAAGTATCTGTCATCTACCATAAAAGGTATTTGGAAATAGTTTGGTTAGTCCTATAGAGAAATCAAAGTGTAACCATGAGATTATCTTTCTGTAGCCTTTAGTCTTTGTTAACAAGTATCTTCTCTAAATCAACTCTAATGAAATAGTATATCCCAAAGTCAAACACTGGTGAATTCTCCTGGAGGGTTAAGTAATCCTTGAGTGAGATTGTTGAACAAGGAGCAAGTCTGATTTTGAGAGTACACATTTCATTCTGTTGATTGCCAAGTTTTGGATAAGTTTTGTTTCTAAAAAGTTCAAATATGAGCTCATGAAAGTTTGCTGACCTTCTTAACATGATTTTCTCTCGTCTTGTCTGTGTCTCCATAGCATGCATCTATTAGAGCAATAACAACAGTTTAAAATTGTTTAATTGTTCTCTTAAAATCTTCAATCACTTGATTTGCTCCCTCACTAGCAAGCAAAATTTCTGTGCACAGGCCTGTTATATAGTAAGATATCTGTTGAATTAACGATTTAACTTTCAAAAGTTATGGGTTGTTTTTATAATGCCGAGATAGGAACTTAGAGATGAGAATGCAGGAGGAGAAAGATCAGTAAGTGACTAGCTAGAAGGGAATAACTTAAATCTCCTACAAAAATCTGTTGAAGTGGCAATTTGCAAGTTGTCCGATAAATGGCTGGGAGAAATTCTACTGTCTATGAATGTAGCTACATTCATATTTAAAGGAAATAGAATTCACATAGCAGTACTGCCAGGTTAAATGACTTATTGAAGTTTCTCTCTTTGATCTTTTGTAAATCTTTCTTCTTAATGCCCAGCATACTTCCGAACGAAACAAAAGGGATGTGGTTCAGAGAGAAAATGCACTCCTATTTTATTTCATACCTGGGCCTAGGAAATGGTGCCACTTGTACTTTGTTAAAACCCATAATCATTAACTTTTTTCCCCCTGCTGCTAGTATGGCCCCTCGCCCACACAGACTGTACGCAAAAACATAGCCACTGGAAACTGGGATGCCTTTTGGCTTGGCTTGTTTCAAAGAATGCTTAGAGTTCTGTCCAGCCTCAGGACTCTAAAAAGCCCTGACCAATCAGGAGAGGATGTTTAGTCTGGCAGCTATTTGACATATACATTTTTATCTCTTACTACTATATCTCTTACGCCCCCCCCCCAAAAAAAAAATCAAAGGTCTTTATTTGAAGCAATTTAAAATGGACTGCTGTTCATATGGCTGGAGCAAGGTCTTTCAGGTTAACTTAGACTTAGAGTATACTCTGATAAACACACTGAGCCTTGTGTTGGGTGTTACCGTTCAGATGCTTTCATGTTCTTTTCAGATGCCAGAGCCCATGATGGCTCCGCTGCTGTCCTTTCTCAGTCGTGGGCAGCCTTCGTGATGGACTGCTCACTGATTTAGTCCTTGATGCACAGGCCCTTGAACTCCTCCCCATCTGGAGTTTGACCACTAACTGGTTCTGCCTTGGAAGTCAAGCACTACAGTTTTTATAGGGTTGCACGAAGGGGCCAGAAATATGGTGGCATGACAGGGCAATGACCTTGAGGAATGGGAGGGCCCATGCCCTGCCTGAAAGAGGCTAGCACTACTCAGCTCCAGCTGGTTGTTTCTGGATGCTTACATGAACCTACGCTTTCCAAGACTGTCTTTCCATGAGATGCTAGAAGTGCAGATTTTTATGCTCAATCACCTGATTTTCAGAATGGTTTGTGGACTACATGAGATGTACTGGCAGGCTCCATTCACTTGGGAGCCAGTTTACTGCCCAAGCCTAGGCCTTGAAAACAAGGGCCTTTTCAGCAGCTTAATTGGTGTCCCTGCAGCCGTCTCTGTTCTCTAATCTGTTCTCCACACTGCAGCTACAGTAATCTTCTTAAAATGCAGACCTCATCATGTCTTTTCTCTGTTGACTACCCTTCAGTCACTTCCTGTTCGAGTCTGGGTAGAGGCCAAAGGCTTGGTCATGGTTGCCAGGCTCTTCCTGGTCTGTAGGGTTACACACCTGCCACGACGCTTCATCTCATTCTTTCTGCCCCCTTTCCACGGCTCCTTTGGTTCCTCTACGCCATCACACAGCATCTCCAGCCCCTGCCAGTGCTAGCCCACCATATGGGATGCTTTGCTACCCCTCTCTTGCATGTTTGCTCATCATTTAGGGAACTTTTGTACACCCTTCCACTATGCTGCAGAGGCCCTCCTTAACCCCACCACTGGCCTGGTTTCCTTTTAATATCCTACATGATAATGTGCCTCAAACCCTAAATTACAATAATAATTTTCTATTGGACTGTAGTTTTCCTTAGTGGACAGCACCATGTTTGTCCTGCTCAATGGTTTATCTTCACCTGATACAGTGTCACATACATAGTATAGAGTTTAGTAAATATGCATTGGTTTGGCGTTGCATTAGCGTTGTCTGCAGTAAGCATGGACTATACCGTAAGGATGTAGGATTTCAGAATGGGAGAGGCTGTGGCTTCCCCATAGCGTGATGTCTAGACTGGTGTTTTCTCTGTCTGTTAAAACCCCAGATTTTGAGAGGAGGCAGTTTCATGCAGGAGTTTGTGTGTGTGTGTGTGTGTGTGTGTGTGTGTTTTTCTAATAATGAACTTGTTTTGCTTTCTGAATGATAGGTCATTAATTGTTCTCTACTTTTCTTGGGCAGGCTCTCTCACTGGTCTTTAATTCATGTGTGTAATTGTGATACAGTGAAGGACTCTGGAAACTTACATAGTCTGATTTCATGTAGCCTAGTGGTTGCAAACCTCTGCGCCTCAAAGGCTCTTAGCATAACTGGAATAGGAAAATATGAGGCCTTCAGTAGGTAAACATTTTTTGAAAAGGAAAACATCAAACATTTCATTACTCTGCACTTAAACTAAGAGCAGAGCAGACCACAAACCATTCAGTAACACAATAATATAAATCTAGCTACATTGAAGGCAGCCGGTGGGCATAGGAGGGGACGTAAAGAGAGAGGCTGAGAGAGAGATGTAAGAAATTCCTACTTTCTTCTCTTTTTATTCCTTCCCATGAGTGATACAGGAGATGAAGAGTAAAGTCCTGACAACTTCAAATATTGTTTACTGAGAATATCATGGGATGGAGCAGTGAACCGTAGAGGAGATAGCCTAAATGCACATGTACTTCCTTCACACACATAAGTCAGGACCATACATGTGAATCATTCAAATCACATATCCAATACAGTAGCCACTGGCCACGTACGGCTCCCAAATATTTGAAATGTACATGACGAGTTCCAAATGGAGATATGCTATATATATATATAAAATACACATGGTATTTTCAAGATTTAGTGAAAATTTGTATATATAATATCTCTAATAATTTTAACAGCTTTACTGAGATATAATCCACATATTGTACTGTTTGCCTATTCCTAGCATGTTAACTATTGATTACATGTTGAAATGGTAATATTTTTGACATCAGCTTAGAATATATTATTAAAACTATTTTCATCTTTTATATTTACTTGTATTGTGGCTGCTTCAAAATTCAAGATAAAATGTTTGTCTCTTATATTTCTATTGGACAGCACTGATTTAGATAATGGCTCGCCAGTATGTGACTTGTTGCAGAAAATGCCATCAAAATACCATTTGACCAGTTAATACATATCCTTTTCAAAATTAGAACTTCTGTGGCTGTGCTTCTCTCCCAGTATTTACCAAAAACATGTCAGGAGATAGCTTTCTCTCTCTGAGATAGTTAGAAAATGATCTTGGTGGGTTTTGATCGGTAAAAGTAGGGGAAGGAAATGGCATAATCTCATGGTCCAGAGATGATGAATCTCACTTGGTATAAACACAGGTCCACATGTATTGGGTTGTCAGAAAGTCATGACGCATTTTCGCAACAAAAAACCTAGAAAACTACGTCATGACTTTTCCGACAACCCAATATTTATGTCAGTTAATTTTTCCTAGGTGGTCATAGCTAAATGGCTGTATTGTTTTCTTCAAATGTTTCAAATTATTGTTCCCTAGCCCTGCTGTAGTATACACCTGTATAATCACCCTATGAATTGAAATGTTTCATTCTTGCCACAAAGTCATGCATAAATAGCCTCTTAAAGGAACGGTCATATTGAAGCGAGTCAAAAATTATTATTATTTTTTCTGGCAAAAGCAGGACTTCAGTTCCCTTGTCAGTGCTGCTGTGTGTGGGATTCCAGGCTGGGATTGTTTGTTTATGTGGACCTTGGTTTTATGTAATTCTTATAAAAGTGCATTTACATTTCCTTTTACTATCTCCGTGAAGGAAAGTAATTAGAAAGAAAATAAGTAAACACCACTGGCATCCTTTAACGATCTGAACCCTCCTGAAAGTCTGCTCCTGAAGGAAATGAAATTGTTATTTCCTTAAGCTTCATGGGATCTTTGCATTGAATAGACTGAGAACACACTAGTGGGTGACCTCGGCCTTGTCTGGTATTTCAAGGCCACTCAAAGGAGAGGCATTTGTACATTTGGATGTCCAGGCCGCCCCTCAACCACTTCAGCCAGCCCCTGAGCCAAGTCCCATGCATCGGCATTTTCTTAGCTCCTCAGATTGATCCCAGTGTGCAGCCAACTTGGAGAACCACGGCCTATAAGGTTACCTAGAGCCATTGTGTCAAATACTCGGGAAGCAGCAAAATGCTTTTTACACATGAAATGTTACCCAGAACCTCTCCATAGAAGCTGTGCTGCTCTCTAACACAAATCTGGGTCTGCAGCTCACCCACTGGGCCTGCCCCCAAGGGAGGTCCCTACCCCTGAGTGGTCCCCGGGGGTTTCTGTGAAACCACGGGGCCCCTTAATGCAGTGTTCAAAAGCCACTGATCCAATCTGAAACCCTCACTTGATAGGCTGAGACCTGTTCAGTGACTTGCCCAAGGACACTTGCTTTTTCTCCTCCCTTCTATCTCCCTCTCCCACCTCCAGTCTCATTTTCCCTCCTCCAGCTGAGGATTGCAGAAACATAATTGATGCCTAATGTCTTGAATTGGGGTAGTGACCTCCCCTCTCCTCACCCTCTTCCCCTTAGACCCCAAAGACCTCGGAGGCAGAGAGAAAGATGTAACTCCCCAAGCACCAAGTACTGTTGGTAGACTGAATAAATAATGTCTGACAAATACATATGCTGCTATTTTTCATATGTAGGCTGATGCCACTGTGATTAATGGAAAATAAATTCATTTCAAAGTGTAATGTACCCATACCAGCTTTTTGTCATTTTGCATTTTATCAATCAATAGAGGCGATATTAATAACCCTTACTGAGCATTTACTATGTGCCAGATGCTGCATCTAGTGCTTTATGTGAGTGTTTTATTCAAGCATCATAAGAACTGTAGGCAGCAAGGATTATTAATTATGTCCCTGTGAGAAACAGAGAGGCAAAGGGGTCAAGTAACTGGATCATTTTTATATAACTAAGGCTGTGTGACTCTAGAACTTTGCCCTTAATCACTCTATGTGGCTGCCTCTCAACAGATAACTTGTAGAAATATTTTTTCAACAGTCACTTTTTCTTTTTAAAGGGATCTTTTCAAGAAGGCTGAACCTCCCTACTCAGTAACATGCTACTCCTGGTTTCTTAGTGAGCTCTGGGATAGCTCAGCTCCTATTAATGAATAGTAATGAAGTGGTTACAAATCCAGTGTCTGCAGGGACCGGGGGAGACGCTAACGAGTGAAATGGGTCAGTTTACATTTTAAGCATTTATGGAAAGTCTGTTTTCTGAAACATGATCATCCTATTTTCTGAAACATGGTGATCTCCAAGACCCCCTCCTTTTGTTAGAAATGTAGCTACCGAAGTGTTTCTCTACTATTAAAAAACAAAAACAAAAGAAAGGTATCGAGAGCAAGGTAGTAAATGACCATGGATATTAGGCTTCAGTGTCAGTGAGACAGCAGGGAAAGGTGGGGTCTGGGGTAGCCTGGAATATACATGTTCCCTCTAAAGGGGACACTCAGTAATTTAGCTCTAAAAGATTATAGGTGGTCCCGTGTTTCCAGACCTTTTGTGTTTTTCAGGAGAATCCAGAAAATTGGATTTTTCTGAGAAATATTTCAGTTTTCTGAAGTTGACTTAAATGATACAAAAACACTGCAAGAGGCCAAACAAATTATGTTTTCAATCTAGTGCTGGCTTGGGGCCTCTAGGTCATAACCTTTACTTTTAATGGGGAAGAAACAAACAAAAACCAAATAGTGGAAAGCAGGACAAACCTGGCAATGCTGTGACTTAGGCCTAGAACCATAAGCACACAGGTTTTGCTGGTGCATAATTTCTGCAACTTCCAGCACATCCGCTTGTCGCCTGCTCTGTGTCAGTGTCAACAGGCAGCTGATGGAGCCAAGTGGCTCTCCTCCTACTCTGCAGACGCCCTCGTGCTCTCTAGCCAGTGACCAGGAGAGTTCGGGTGGCAGTGGGCTTCCTGCCAAGGCTCAGTCTCTCATTAGCTGTAACTTAATGAACACTTCAGCATGCAGGAAACTGGCAGGTCTGCTGGAGGCAGCACACCTCTGAGATAAGCGGAAACAGAAGGTTGTGGATAATATTTTTGCTTCATGTTGTGGGAAAGCCTTCCAAGGAGCTATCAAAAAATCAATTGACCGGCCAGAATTCTGCCTGATTGGCCAAATGTGAATTGATTGTTTTCTGCATTTACCAGAATATTTCCTCTTCTAGCTATGTGGATGTACATTTAGCATTCAAGTAAAATGGCAGATTCCAAAAGAGATCTTATAAATACTAGTAATGCGCCTTTTTGTGTTGCAAGTATGTGAATTGGGGCTAAGAGAAGAGAGAAGTTGCAAAGGGTACTCTGGAACCTTAGCCAGAATAGAGCTGAGCCTTCCTGATTCATAGCTTATTTTCCAGTGATCCCAAACCTGGCTGTGCCACAGAATGCCATGAAGAGCACTAAAGCCCAGCTGTGCAGCTCACCCGAGACCTACTGGGTTAGAATTCCAGGGGGGAGGACGAGGAGTGTGTGTTTTGTCAGCTCCTGGATCACTCTAAGGTAATTCTTTCACGGACAGGTAGTTGAGAATCAGTGACTTCTACCTGTGACTGCACACCCAGGAGGGTCACAACTGAATTCTAGCATAGACATTCTTAGTAGAACTCTCGATATTCACATTTCTCAGTAATATTTGACTAAGGCAGAATGGTTTACTTTTTCCTTCTGAGACAAATTCACTAAAGTAGAAATTGGTAAACATTGTATAGAAACGGTTTGTTGTCATGACTCCCTGATGCTTGACAAATTTTAGTTACAGCATGCTCAGAGACTCACTGCATTTGAAATTCCAAATGATTATGGGGGCAGCTTTCTCGGGATTTCTCTCTAAGGCAATAAGAATAAAATATACCAAACTCACTGGAAATGGGGGTTTTTGATAAGATGGTTAACTTTAGCCACTGAGATCTTCAATGTCCTCGTTGGCTGTGAATAAATAGCTGTCAACATATTGTAGGAGAGGAAAACTTTTGTCTCTTCTGGGTTTTTTGTCTGGCCTAATAATTAAGTTGACGTAAGATGAATTAATAGAAAAACAAATCGAATTTCATATATTTGGGAGCCCATAAAAATATTAGACTCCAGTAAGTGATCCAAGAAAAAGGCAGCTTTTATGCGTTTTAGAGAAAAAAAAAAACACCTAATAAATTTGTGAAGAATCAACAAGGCAAAGGAGTTTGGGCTTCGGGTAGCAAAGTACTGAAGAAGCAATGTTTGTTTATAGAGCCTCTTAGTCCTAAATTCCCTATCTCTGGGGATAAGGATGCTTTCTACCTTCTTAGTACAGAGAGAGTACCTTTCACATGGAAGATTTCTTTCTTGCTTTCAGTGGGACAAAGGACTGTCTTTCTTGCACTGACTGTTTCTTCAGGAACTTTAACTCAAAATAATCAGTATCCCCAAATGGCATATTTTGGGATGACATATTCTGCTCCCCTTCCAGAGTAGTATTAATTAAACAGTCAATACGATTGATAGAGTCCTGACTGTGTGCTGGTATGGGACTAAAAGGTCCACACATGGTCTTATTTGGTCCTCACACTCACTATGAGGTGTGAGTATTATTTCCTCCATTTTACAAAGGAGAAAACTAAGAGTCACATGATAAAATTTGCCCTAGGAAACACAGGAAGAAGCAGAGCCAGACATTGAATTCCAAAGCTGACCCCTCAGCCTTGTGTATAGGTCTGTATAGTGGGTGACTGTCCACTCAACTTCCTATAAAAAGACCTTCAGTCTCACCTGCTCAGAAACTCCACATTCACCACTGTTCCCTCACCTCCACTTGGCCATGCACTCTAAAAATACTGGAATGGAGAGTTTAGTCGGGAAAAACATTTTTCCTCTAAGTATACAGTCAGAAAGACAAACTGTTGTCTGTAGTACATAAGCAAGAGAATTTCTTCATTCTGGCATTCTGGGGGCTTTGTATTCTTTTTAGGAGCAAAGCATGGTTCTGTAGCTTTGTTTCACTAACATATTCATAATTATGATAATTCATGCTGTAACACAATGGATTTTGAAAATGGAATTTTTTATTAAGGATATATTAAAAGGAATTATAATTAGTATAATAAAATGCTTTAGGTTCTTTGGTTGTATAACTTACTGTTTGATAGGAAATGTGGTACAATTACAGTTTTTGAGCATTTTTATTTGGGGATTTTAAAATAATATAATATCAAAACACTAACTTCTTAATTTATATTCAAATGTTAAAATGTGAATCACCCCAATTAATATTCTTCAAGAAGTGGATAATATCAAAGCTAATGATCCAAATGAACTGGAACCTGGGGTGTTATTTGTGCATAATGGTGCTAGTTTAACCAGTAAACCCAAAATTTTTGTCATTATTTGTGAAGGTTAGCTTTCAGTTATTTGAGTTGGAATCTGTGAATACTCCAGGTAACTGTTTTTCTGGGCACTTCATTGTTTATAGAATTTCTGAGGGTCCTCAGGTTGAGCCCTTAGTTTCCTATTGATGGAAAGGACTCTGTATTGGGTGCTAGAGTTTCAGGTACTCAAGCTAGTGCTCTTCACTGAGTTACACTCCAGTCCATCCATTTCACATCTGTAGAACAAGAGTGTTGGATGTTATTGGATAATCTCTGAGAGTACTCCTTTCTCTATCCTTCCATGACTTCTTACTAATCCTAAACACTGTTTGGCATCCCCCATTTGGGAAATAATGATTTTTTTTTTCCTGTGGAGTCAAACTGGCCAGAGAAAGAAGTTTCCATTATTTTTCCTTATGACAAATCAGGAGACAGATGGCATGCTCAAACTTAGAGTGTAGGAGAATTTAGGGAAGTCCTGAATGGTGCTGTGATTTGGGCCCAGTGACAACAGGAAGTGACACCGGCTTCTAGTCCTGAAGGAGAAAGAGGAGGGAGTCAGGGGAATAAGTAATCCAGCCCCACTCGCCTGCTCCCTCATCTGCCAAGGCCCGGTATTGACCAAACCTCCAGAAGTGTTGAGGACCAGGAAGCCCATGCAGATCAGCCCCAGGGACACTGGGACCAACAGAGAAGGAGAGAGTCAATCTGCAAGGGACAATGGAAGAAAGTCATTACTACATTATTTGCTCAATCATTTAGGAATTTGCTTAGCAGACACTTAGAATCAGGAAACTGGAGGGGATTTCACAAACCTAGACTTGAGACATTCTAAAAATCACTCAGCCTAGAGTGATGGAAAGGACTAGAATGGAGATCCCCTAGCTCTGACTGTAAATCTGTCCGTGCTGCACCAGCTATCATGGAACTTTGCGCCATCTTTATTACATGTGTGGATATGAGTGATGCACTTTGTTCCTTTGACTGTTCTGCAAAGCGGTGCACTTCTTATTAAGCAACACACTGTCTCAGAAGGGAATGGGATTTGGAGTTTCCATCCCAGTTCCGCCCCTTTTAGTGATGAGCACTCTGAGCCTCTCATCCACCATTATTACAGCAATGACAATATTGTCCTGCCTATTTCACAGGATTATTTGGAAGATCATATAAAGTCATCCAAGAGCCTTATAAGACGTGATGTGCCCCCAAAATTTATAGTTGTTAATGATGAGAATCCATCAATAAGGAAAGTCTATGGATCTTCATTAAAGAATAAGATCAGGGGCCGGCCAACTGGCGCGATGGTTAAGAGCTGGCTTGGGACGCCAGAGGACCCCGGTTCGGATCCCACATATGAGGGCCAGTGACACTGCCCTCCACAGCTAAGATGCTGAACAACAGCTCAACCTGGAGCTGGGCTGCCGTGAGTTACCGGTGACGGCGTAGGCTGCAGCCCCTGCTGCAGTGGGTTGCCATGGGCTACCGTGTGTAGCCAGCAGCCAGCGTGAGCGGCCGTCCAGAAGCCGGCGACTGATCTGCCTCGCCCGGGAAGAGCGCAATGATGGTGCCAACTTGGGCCAGTGAAGCAACGTCCTCCACAACTAGACTGAAGAACAAAACGACAGCAACTTGTCTGTTCCCCTTCCCCCAATTCCCCAGCGCTGTTCCCATCCCCCAATTCCCCAATAAAAATCTTAAAAAACAAAACAAAACAAAAAAAACAATAAGATCAGGTACATTTCACCAATTTTTTTGATGTTCTGAATATTTATTCAGTGCTTGAATTATTCAAGCTTTAAATTTTAAAGAGATCAATTTTTAATGATCAATCTTTGAGATTAGATTTTCAGATGAATGAAAAAATCCAAAACCCACAAAAATTTAGGATCCCAAACACTATGTATATCATATGCTTTCTCTCCCAACTACGCATTAAAAATAAAACTGATCATACTTTTTGCTTCAGAAGAGGTTATAATTTTTCAAGTTGTAATACCCATTTTTAATATACTATTTATGAAATGTGTAGAACTTATCACTTCTGTTAACTACATATGGAATAAACATTGAATAAATAAAATTTATTTTAAAATTTACAAAAAAATGTATCTAAAGGAAAGTAGGAGTCACTAATAATCTCCCAAATCCAGAAGGAATCTGGATGTTTTTAAGTATACATAGAAATGTTTTTCTTATTAAATGGTAATCCATCGTTGCAAAATTTTCATTTAATATACTATAAACATTTTTCCTGTCATTAAATATTTAAACACTTATAATGGTTGTATGAGAATACCTTAATTTCTTTAATTAGTCTCATATTGCTAAATACGTAGAGTTTGGAAAGTGTTTTTAATTACCAAGAAACGGTGACATTTTTCCTTTATTAAGTACTCTTGGGAGACTGGAGTTGATAGACAATCAGAAATTGTATTTTTTAACAGGGAAATGAATTCTTCAGCAAATCTTCAGTAAATATTTGAATCAGTATGATTCACTGCATTAAATCAATTTGCACATATTTTTAAGTCAAATTTTTCACAAGTGCTTCACAACAAGATAACAATATTTACATAATGAATTAAACTATCTCAGAAAAGGAAAATGTAACATTATTTTACATTTTTAAAAGGTTATAGAAGGAAATGCAATCTATTTTTTTAAAAACAGGGTTACATCAATGTTCAGATGAAGATCTATCTCAGCATCGATCTTATACCAATTTGAAATTCTTAAATAATCTCTCTAGTTTTGTTATTAGAAGGCTCCACTTCTGATATTTTATTCTGTCAATTCTTTTAATGAAGTAATAAAGTAAATGTGCCACAGAATTATATTTATTTGAAAATATTCTTTGTGGTCTCAAAGATGTTTCTGTAATCATATAAATCAATAATCATTATGAATTAAATCCAATTATCATTGCCTTCAGTTTATACAAGAGGCTATATCTTAACTGTATGTGCTTTCTTTAAATACATGTCCTAAGATGATACATTTTATTTAAGATCCTGGGGGAGAAATGCATGAACATTCACGGTTTCAACATTTAGCTTTACATAGCAGGCATGCCCTTAGTCTTTTACTAACATTGAACTTGATTTAAGATTATTATTTCTTTGCTTCTTCTCCATTTGCATCCATCCTCGTATAACAAATATTATGTTATCATTTGAAGGCAACTCACTTGATATTTTCTAAATCTTTTCTTCTGGCTTTCTCTCCTGTTCTTACCTCTTCCCTCAATGTCTTCTCCGCAATCAGAGGTCAGCAAACTTTTTCTCTAAAGGGCCAGATAGTAAATATTTTAGGCTTTGTGGACCATTAGCTTTCTCTTCTCATGAGAGAACAGCCACAGACAATATGTGAAGTGGGTGTGGCTGTGTTCCAATAAAACTTTTTTTGCAAACACAGAAAGAACATTGAATTACCCTTGGGCCTTGGCTTAGATGTTGGCATAATACATTTTTTTTAACATGTGTATTTTTCTTGTGAATGCCTGTACCTTTCTTTTTAGATCAGTATTTCTGAAACTAAGGTAATTAGTGCTCAATGGTATCAAATATTGGAGTTTCTATTGAAGACACCCTATTCTCTATCTTACCAAAGGGAGTACTGAAAAGCTCATAAGAAGGATACAGAGCGATAAAAACTTTTTTTTTCTTCTAATTCTGTAATGAATCACTACATAATACTCAGTGATACCTGTGTATCACTGAGAGTTGTTCTGTTTGTTAACTTAGTTGATGAATTTCTCAAATTCCACTGAACCAAACGCCTTGATAATAATCACAGTACACATTTATTAAGTGCTTACTGTTTTCCAGGCACAGTACTAGGTACCATATTTTTGAACTCACAGAAAATCCAGAGGTGTGTGCTTTTGTCTCTATTTTATGGATGAGGAGACCGAGAGGTCAGTCATTTGCTCAAGGGCACAAAGCTGATGCATGAAAGAAATAGCACTAAGATTGGACCCCAAAACCCATGCCCTTCTATATTAACTTCTTAGCCACTGCTCATACGTCTTCGTTCTTCTGTGAAACAAGGAATGAGTGATACAGAATAGGTGGGGAAACCATTGTATATTTAAAGTGTGGGCATAACACTTTCCCCTCCTTTTCTTTTTCCTGAATGGCTTTTCATTTTGAATCGCAACTGTGTGTTTCAAGCCCTTAGGCAAAGGATTTTCATAAAGTTTAAATTTTTAATGTTTCTGAATATTGCAACTCTTTAACTCATAAGCCACAATATCAGAAGTATGAAGATGTAGCTTTTTAAAATTATGATGCCAGCTTCCCGATCTAGTACTACTTGCTAAATTCAGTCAAAGTCAGTCATTTGTTCATTTCAGGTCACATTTTGGGTTTTCCCTTCTCTCCTATTCCTTCCTGGTTAATTTTAAGTACCAGGTGCCTTAGCCTAGACTCTAGGAAGTGAAGTGGGTGACAAATCATACATGTTAATATCAGCCCAGCGTGCAGTTCCAGGGCAGTAAGAGAGAGGGAAAAAAGGAAACTGAACCAAGGAAGAAAGGAAGGAAATTAAAGCTGGTAGGTTACAGAACTGGCTGCAGTGTGACAAGTAAACACAGATGGCTCCCTCCCATTGGTCAAAGGTTCCTCTACTCTTCTTGGTTTGGTCAAAGAGCCTCTCTAGGCAATGTTGGGGAAGTTGCGTCTTATGTCCAGTCAGCAGTGTTTCACTTGAATCTGGAACGAAAGAGGCAGAGCCTCTGTGAGGTGGTGGCAGTGGGCGTGGGAGCCAGAGATGCAGGAGCTGCCTTCTGTGTGGATGTGATGGCGGCTGTGCTGCAGCCCAACCCTCACGTCAGGTCAGGTGGGGAGTTAATAACTCAGGCCATGATGGTGGTGGCCACAGCTCTCCATTGAGCAAATGGCCGAGGATCCGGAAGGATGGCCGGGCTGAGTAAATCTGATGAGCATATAACCAACTCTATAAACAGGACTTTCAATGTATCTTAGCATTTGCAGGGAAGTAGCCAAAATGTTTTTAGGTTTGACTTTTTCATTCTGGTTTCTGCTGAAATGTGTAGTCATCCTCTCAAGTCCTACCATGGTCTCTGAAGAAATGCATGGTCCCTGTTACAGTTCCCCCTTCATTTTGACCTTGAGGTCTATTTGGACCTCCAGTTTATTCTCTCACCTGATGCCTGCTCCGTGCTCGGGATGGGATGACGTCTTTATTGTTTCCTCAAGTCACAGTGGGTTCTGGGAGATAATTTATGTGCACATCAAAACGCTGGCTTAGAGCAGAGATAAAATACTCTGTCTCCCTAATTCCAGGCAGGAAATGGACCATGATTGCCTTCTACTCTAAAATCCTTAAAAGCAAATCTGATTCTGTAACTTCACACACACCGGGCCCATGGGAAGGATGCTATTACATCAGCATCTAATTGTCTTGGTTTTTTTTTTTTTTATCAAACTTCCCTCCTCTCCTTAAAGGGTTCCCTTTTCTAGGTTGGTATGGTGGTGATTGAGTGGGGAATGTAATCAAGCTTCCTCTAAATTTTTTCTGTCATAAGATAGACTTCAGAGACTTTTAAACTTAACAGCCCATCATTTTTATGTTTATTTTTTGTCTCAATAATTGTGGTACACTTTCTCCGTTTGGACAATGCTGGATTCCATTTTCCTGATGAGGAATCTTGAGGAAATACTAAGGTAATAGGAATGTAGGGCAATAATAAGTGGCTAAGATGTGCATATCACCTCACCATTTGTGTGTACAAATTGAAGAGTGAGGCAGGTGGGAGTGAAATCCACTCCTCTTGAGAACTGAGTCTTGCAGAACCAGGTCAGGGCTGATGCCTCCATAGGACCCCCTCAGACCTCATGGGAGAATCTCCTAGCTGGGCAGCGTCCCTCACTTCTTCTGTCTCAGAGACCATCACAGACACGACCATTAAGCACACAATTCCCTCCAGAGGTAGATGAGTTCAGTCCTCATCTCTGCTCACTGTGCTTTCTCCCCACAATATCCAAGGCCTGTTGGGTCAGAGACACTACTATATGGTGCTAGTAGAATGGCTTTTTTTGTTTTTTTCCATAACTTACCTCAGGTACTACATTCCATTGGCCCCTTATGCTGAAATTTACTCCCTTACCTCAAAGCCATGACTGGGCATCACTCAGCAAGCTCTCAGAAGTAAGCATGAGCTGATTTTTGAGTTGGGAGTCTACCTGTGAAGCTATCAAAAGAAGTCATTGAAATTTTCTGCACGTCTAAACTTTTCCTGCCTTGGAGAATGACAAGGAAGGAAAGCTAATAGAATTTGATAAAATGGCTGAAATGAGTCCATTTACCATCCTGTAGCTTTTAGAGCTGAGAATTTAAATATAGCCACATCATCACCAAAAATGTAAATGTTTGTGTATGTGAGCAGAGAATGGGAGCTGAGGGACGTTTTTGGACTTGAGGTTCAATTTTCCTGTTGGAATAAATATTGAAGCTCAGGTTGACCGCCCTGAAAATTCCATCAGTTGTTTGTTGGACTGGCTTCTTATTCTCCTTTCATTGGATTTTCAAGCCACAGGATGTGAATGTCTGGGCTTTTTTCTTTTTTTCTTTTCCCTGTTTCTCTCTGCCTTTTCAGCATTGTTCCCTGCTCCCACCCGTACAGCCCCGTTAATGAAATGGCAGTGAACCTTCGTGTCAGCATCATTGTTTTACAGTGAGGGACCCTCATTTCTGACTGTTTTCTCTCTGCTCTTGCCCATGCTGGAAATACCAAAAGAATAGCAGACACAGAAATGCCTTCCATTTATATTCATTTGGTATTTGGTTCTAGTACCGAATATGAATGGGTTTTGAATTTTATTTCCAACTCAGTATTGAACTCAAATGTCAGTCATGTGTAGAGGGTGCATTTTAAATAAGCATTACCTTTCTGGTCTTTTCAGTATCAAATGAAGACACACTGGCATATGCAGGCACATACTGTACCGAAGACAGTGTGCTATGCCTTCCGAGGGACAACTAGACGTTACGGGTCCCAGCTCCCCAGGGTCTCATAAGCTATATGAAGAGGCAAGGCATGTCCCATAAACGATGCTATCTTTATAAATTCCTAAATAACTCAAAGATTGTAAGGATCAATGAAGAAATTGCTTTCCTCAGCTTCATCCTCTGGAAAATTGACATGATGATGCTTTCTATTAGAGCTTTTATATAGATTAAATTAATTAAAATATGCAAGGACATTTGGTCAAGGCCTCAAATATAGTAATTGCTAAGTGTATTTTATATGCATGCATTATATATGTATGTGTGTGCGCGCACATATGTTCCTATATATACACACATGTATGTATAAAGTGTATTTGTATGATTGTAAAATGTAGATGTTATAATTTGCATAATTCTAATGTGTGTGTATATTTTTAATTCAAGAGCTCTCACCCGACAGTATACATTTAAGAGTCAGATTGTAATGACAGCATAGACTTCAGGAGTTCAAGAGGGAAGGGACCTTTAAGGCCGCCCTTACGCATGTTCCATGGAGGTCACGGGAGTTTAGCTGGACCATTAAGGATAGTCTGCAGTAAGGAGGGGCAGAGAAGATACTTGTCCGTGGGCATTCTAAGTGGTAGTACAACACCCCTTTAAGTTCCCTCTGCTCTTTAATCTTGTTTTTTCAACACTGTGTGAAATAAAAACTCTTCAAAAAGACTAAGATGGAAACTCTTTCAGAGATATCCATCTTAGCAAAGAAATTGTTCAGCCTATGTCCTCTAAGAAAGGTAGATGAATCCCATTTTAACACTTTTTGTTTTGTTACTTGAGGATGTTATTTTTGTGTTGCCAAAAATGCAAGATGATGGAGCCCAGAGGCTTTAATACCAGAGGCCTGGGAATCTGTTGATTTTTCTGGTTGAATACTTGAGCCTACAGGTGAATAAACTTGGAAGAGTGCCGTGGGCCTGAGTGATATTGACAGTTGCCTTCGGCTTGTGTATACAGGTTTTAGATGCCTTTCAAATATTGGTCTCTAAGGATAAGTGCTTCAAAGTGAAAGTTGCAGATAGGCTATTTTAGGAAGAAATGCAATTATTTTCTCTGGTTTACTTACTTTTATTTTGGTCTTAAGTTTATGTTGATTATGAAAATTTAGTAATAGACCTTTTTATAGAGAAGGAAAAAAGGTTTAATTGTGTCTGAAGAAGTTTAGACCAGTGTATCTTGGAAAGATTTTCTGGAAGATTTTTAGGAAATAGCCAAAACATTTTTGAGGGAGATGCTTCAAGTATGACAAGGCAATATTTTTGTTGTTCTTTGACTTAGCTTTGCATGAAAAATGTTCCTCTAGTAATTTTCCCTTGGCAGTTTCTTAATCTGTGAAATTCAGATTTGTCTTTCTCTCCCTGTGTCTGTATTGCCTTTTCGGGATTTTCAGAGAGCCCTGGAATTTAATTGAAGTTTTCATAATCACACACACCTCGTTTCTATTAATACATCAGAGCAGTGTATCACTTTGATATATCATTAAAAAGTAATGCTACTTGTTGCTTTATAGGGACCTAAAGTAAACCACTTAGGGACTTGGCTTATAGCATCCAGGGTGTGATGGTGACGCTGAGCTCCTCTGGAGTCACCTTAGGGCGGACGGAGTTTTGTCACCTTCACCCTGCAGACTGAAGGCCCAGCATGGTACCAAGTTAGGACGGAAAGCCTAGGTGAAGTTTTGGGGAGGAATGTTTAGACACTTTTGGACTTTCTCTGCACTTACGGATGCCATCCATGACTCACATCCTTTCCACTGAAAAATTAACTTTGTCACACCTGCAAATAGTGTTCTTTGTCACCTTGCCATTGCACCCATCTCCCTAACTAAGCAGTTCTCATATCTGCCTGGTGAAGACAATTACACTCCACAATGCTCCTGTAATTTCAAAGTTTTTCTCTAATACTGTCTCTATCTCCCCCTCCCTCTCTTCATTCTGACTTTTTTTTCTCCTCCACTCATCTCTGATTTTTGCTTTCCTCATTCTCAGGCCCTGCTCTTTCTCCAGCTCAGCGTCTCCACAGACACCTGGCTCTGACAGACAAACATACTTCCCCTCCCGGTGCCAGTCACCCTCACTGCTTTGTTTTCTTTCTGTTCTCATGCCAGATTCATTTCAACTTCTCTTCCCAACTGAAACTTCTCTTCCCAACTGACGATCGCATTTGCTCCCATTACTCCCTCTCTGGGTGTTCAGTATTCTTATAGTGGCCTGTAATTTTCCTTCCCATCACTTACAGTAATTTGTAATTATGTATTTATTTGTTTGATTACTTTTCTAATGTTATCATTCTACACTGGCTTCAAGCTCCATGGTGGCAGAACTGTCTGTTTTCTCCTTGTATGCTCTAGCAGCTGCTACAAGATTTCTACATAGTAGGTGCTCATTGATCTTTGTTGGATACATGGATGGATGGGTGGGTGGATGGATGGATCATGGATGAATGGATGGATGGATGGATGGAACATGCATGGATCATGGGTGGTTCAATTTGGTTGATTTCAGGGATGCAGTATGGTGGCATGCTTGTCACAGTGTGTGGCCATGATTACCAGCTCCATCTTTTATCTTTTAGCTGTGTGACCTTGAGCAAGTGGCTTAAGTTCTGTCTCAGAAAAATGGGGAAAAAAATAGATGATGGGGTGATTTTGAGGAAAAAATATGACCATCCATATAAGGCATTTAAGAAAGTAGCTAGCACAACATAAATGACCAAATAGCAACTAAGGTAAAATAAAGTCATCGATTTTTTCCTATTTTGTTAGAACAAATACAATACTCTTAACTATCAGACTAATGCAGGGCAATATTATTATTTCAATTTACAATATAATTTTAGGGGGGTTAGATTGAGCAAATTAGAATATGTATTAACTCCCTGGGTGAATGTACAACTTAATTTCCTTCCTCTGTTAAGTGTCACCACCCTGCATGAATGCATAGCTCCGATTACAGCCTGCACTTTGCCCTTGCAGAAGCTGTGTTCCTTGACAAGTGAAGTAACACCGTGCCTCCTAAAAGGCTCACAACACACTTGTTTTACTTTTTCAAGTTAAAAAAACCAATACATCTCTGTGTACTATTAGGAGAAAAATCCATTTGATTTTATTTGTTCAACCTAATAATCCTTGTAGAGAGCTTTACTCTCCCCATTTGACAGATAAGAAAACCAGGCCTGAACTAATTAAGTGAACTACCAAGTCACTGTAACGGAGATTTATTAAACACTTGTTCTGTGTCAGGTGCTCTGGGAGGTAAAAAGAGGAACAGGGCTGGACCTGAGCTCTCAAGGAGTCGAGATTCAGCAGGAAGAAACACACGTGCCATCAGCAGTCACGAGGCTGCTGACCCAGGAGCCCTTCCCATCACCTTGTTCATATCCCAGAGGTGATGAGTGTGGTAATGGAGGACGTGAGGCTAAGGGTTTCCATCCTTGTAAGTAGGGATCAAAACAGCGGACAGGAGAAATGTCTCATCCCGAGGCCCAATAAAGACCTTGCGGAGCATGACAACAGTTCCTAAAACGCTGAAGCTTTCCCACTTTCTCACTGTCAAAACGTGAAAACTAATTGCCCCCAGGCTCCTTGATTATCTGCGGCCCAGCAGCTGCTTTGACCACTTGAAATATGAACAGGCCTCCTCCAAGGTTTGTTTACTGGAAATGATGGCATTATTGCTGAGTAGATGCGGGCCTAGTTACTGCACTCGATGCGGCTCCTCTGGGCCCATGGTGCTGTGGGATCCTGGGTAGGCTGCCAGCAGTCTTTTTGTCGCATTTCCTCCTTTACAGAACCACACGTTTTGTACACTTCTGTTCTTCCTTGGGCTGGAAAGACAATAATTTTCATTATTTGAGCTTCTGCAAATCAACTCACGGAACTTAACTTCTTCACCCGTACAATGGAAATAATAGCAATCTTAAAGCCTATGTCAGATGGTTGTTAACAAATAGTCAAAAATGGAGAACCTGCTTATTTTTGTCATTCTTGATTTATATTCTGGTTGGAGGGGGACAAACTATGTACAAACAGATTACTAAATAAAACGTCAGGTGGTGAGAGGTGCTGTGAAGAAAAAGCAAGCAAGAGCTGGAGAGAATAGGGGTCGGGTCTTATTTCACAAAGGCTCAACAGAAGGTCATCCGAGACACAAAGTTCTGGAGGGAAATGTTCAAAGTGGACTAAATAGCATGAGAGCCTGTGCGAAGGCCCTGGGGTGCGAGTATGTTTGGCTTGTTGGAAGAATCCTACGGAAGCCAGTGCGGCTGGAGCGGAGTGAACTAAAGCTGGTAGGTCAGTCATCAAGGAAAGCAGGGCGGGTGGTGGTATTTCAGACCATGTGAAACCTTCGAGGCCTCAGCAATAATGGTGAGTTTTATTCTCAGTTAAGTGGAAAGCCACAGAGGGCTCTGGGTAATAGCGTGGCCTGATCCAGTTGACGCTGGGAAAGAATCCCTCTGCCTGTGAGAATGCGGAATGGAATGAGGCGAGCAAGTGAAAGGTGTGGGTATGAGCGTTGTTGGATATGCTGTTTCTGTGTATTAAACTCTGTAGTCTGATGGGGGTCTAGTTCCCAAGGATCTCAGAAAGCTGGAAACAGACACAGGTCTTGGCTAGTCAGCCCCCCACAGGTGGGTGGTCAGGAGCTTTGCATCCAGGCCCTGGAGACTCGGCACAAGTGAGGACTGGAGGGAGGTAGAGTCACAGAGGAGGAGCCACCAGGCCTCTGGCCTGCCAGTGAACCGTCCCTACATGACACCATCATGGATTCAAGGCTCCAGCAGGACCCCAAGAGGCAGCACGCTCTCTGCCATGATGTCAAGTCAGGGGTCTTTGGGAGCCAATATGCAAGTCAGGAAAGTCTCCGAAATATGGTATCATTGCTTAAAAAACTAAGTTTCAAACCAGAAGAACGATGAAGTTCTCTCGCCAAATGAAGATTTTATACCATCCGTGGGGATGGGGACTGGAAACAGGGTGAGATCAATCAAGGAAAATGAAGAGTAGTATTTTCTTTTGCCCACCTGCATTGGAGTGGGCACATTTTGACCCTGATACATATCAAAAGCCTTTGGCGGAGTGTCTTAGCATAGTAAGTATTCAGTCAGTGTCACTACTTTGGTTCATGCAGCAGTAGTGAAAAAACGGAATGGCAGGGAGATGACACCACTTCTCAGCTCTTCTCCAGACAGCCAGTGCTCTTGTTACAGCCAGAACTTCCAGAATTAGGTCTAATCAGTGCCCTCTCCCTCCAACTTAAGACAGTCCGGGGATGCCAGAAAGCCCATTTGTAGTCTTCCGGGCTCCTCTGTCGCTCCGGTGCGGTGCCAGGTAAAACACATGAGGAAGGGCGAGGGGACATCAGTCACATCTGGAAAGCTGTTTGTTAAGGCCACAGAGACCATCACCTTGTTATCCTGCTGCCCTGGCTAAGCTCCAGGCTGTAATCACAGGCCTTCTCCCCATAAATCCCCAAGGGGCTTGTGCAGGAGAAGAAATTGCTGCTTTTCCATAGTTCTCCACAATTGCTTTCTCTTTGCAGTGCTTGGAGTGAGTACTTGGGAGAATGTGGGCATTTATAAGGTGTTGTCAGACACCATCTGTTAGGTGTACTCTTAGGTCGTTTCCCAGCTGGGGAATAACCTTCTACATCCTCTGTGAATGAGTGGCCTGTCTTAGGATCTGTCTGATTTCTGCTGGCAGGATTTTTTTCTTAATTTAAAGGTTATGTTTTTGTGACTTGGGTATTAGGAGCAGAAACGTGTAGTTCCCCAGGGAGGAAAATAGGAATGTCAAAGCATGTTAATCAGAGGTGCCCGTATCTGCTGTTGTTTTTTTTTTCCTTGTTACTTCAAGATGTAACTTAAAAACAAAAGACAAAGCCTGGCATCCGTGCCATGCGAAGTGCATCCTTGAAGAACTATAGGCCTTTCTATTCCAATCGCTGGTGGATTGGTTAATGCAAGCCTGTGGCGCTTACTGTAATGGCTGAAGTGGGTTCAGCTACCATGTTCTCGGCTTACCTACCAGGCCCTTGATTTTGATCACTAGATCTAATTAGCACATTCTTAATTAGATAGGGTAAAGTCTGATTTAAGGCCTAGGATATACTAAGTACAGTGTGGTATCCTGGATTGAATCCCAGACTAGAACAAGGACAACTGGGGAAATCTAAATAAATTCTGTAGTTGATGTTAACATTTGAATTAAAAAGTATTGTGATGCAGTTAATTCTTTAGCTTTGTTGACTGTGACATGGTTGTGTAAAATGAGACTATTGGGGGAGGCTGTGTGGCAGCAATGCAGAAGCACTATCATCTGTGCAACTCGACTATAAACCTAAAGTGACTTCAACATAAAACACTGAATAAGAAATAGGTATCCTACAGAGGGAGCTGGGCTGTGGCTCTTTCTTGTGCCTTTCAAATCCTGCCCTAGAGGCAGTGCCCCAGTGACCAGTGAGAAGCATCTATGGGAGAGAAATGACGACGGCAACAGCTACATGTTACTAAGCCCGAGCCGTAAGCAGTTGGGGACCCTGAGAGGTAGGTCCACGTTGATCTGCCCTGCATGGGTGAGGACACTGAGGCTTAGCGTGGGGGAAATAACGCCTCCCAAATCAGCAGTCAGTGATGGCGGACTCAGAGTTGTAGCCCCTGGTCCGTGATGCACACACCGCTCTCCCCCGGGGAGCAGGGACTCATTCCTTCCAGTTGTGGCCCTGCCGTTTGTTAACTGTGATCTTGGCAGATTCCTGTACTTCTCCGGGCCTCTGCTTCCTCATTACTAACATAAGGAGATTGGGTTTGATGACCCTTAAGGCTTCTTCCAGCTCTGAAATCCATGACTACTTATAAAGCACTTCTTAATTGAAATGTTACCATTCAGCTTTTCTATCCAGTGGAACCCTTTCAAGACTTATGGAAATAACCTTGTGATCTGAAAGGGGCTTACATGACATTTGCGCTGTCATTCCCCTTGATTCCCGCCACCACTCCCACCGCCCCCGCAATAATCCTGCCAACTCCTTATATCTGGCAAAACATTTACCAGTCCCATGAAATGTAAGCACTTGTAAGAGAAATTTTGTTTTAAAAAATGTATTGCAAACTTTTCAATAGTGATTTTTTAGCATGTATTTGTGTCTATTTATTTTTAAATCTTGATTTTTATTGGCAGTACAGGACTGAAGTGATAAGCTGTTCTAAATGCAGGTACATACCACAGATTTGTAGGACTAAAATGACTTTTATCAAATTTTGTATAAAATGATCAGAAAAAACTTTCTAATCCATGAGTTAATGTGAATTGGATTCTTTTTAAGTTAAAATATCACTTTAATAACCCATTAGCTATTTTTAAAATCTCTGACAAAGGAAAATCTATATTAAGCAAAATAGAATAGACTAGTAATAGAAATTAAAATTCCCGAATCCTGGAAGAAATTTAGCCAATGGGAATAGATTTTTAAAAATTTGATACTGCTTGATTATAACCCGCTTTATTATATAAAACCAAAATAAAAGGACAAAAGAAAAAATTGTGTACTTGCCAAAAAGATCATTTCCTGGTATGCAGTCTAAAATTATTTTTTAAATGGTGTTTACTAACCTTTTTTTCAAGATCTTGATGATAGCTCTAGTGCTTCTATGAGCTGGTGTGTGCACAAATACACAAATACCAAATTAATGCTATTGCTGTTCTTTACAAAAATAAATGAAAGAGGCAAATAAGTAGTTATTCAACTGAAAGGAGTAAAATTGAAAGGGAAAATAATTGTCGTCTTGCTAAATGCTGTTATATCCAGGAAAAAGAGGGCAAATAAACTCAGGAAGTACACAGGCATTTACATTTATTTCAACAAACAGATTAAATTGATGTCTTTATACGTTACTGCTTTCATGCATAACCATTTTGATTCCCCCACTCCAGTGCTATTATAACTGATTTTGATGCAGAAAAATCTTTGTGAAATTCTAAATTCCCCAAACTATGTTAAATATCTACATTTATTTTCTTTTCTTTAAAATAATGAAGTAATCATTTCTTTTTATAGTTAATTTGACCTCTAATCATTATCCCTTTGATAGTAAATTAAAATAAAAACACTGTGTCTGTAGTTTTTTAACGATGATCAATCATATGGAAAATTAAGTTTCTTTTACTGCACCTGCAATTACTACTTATGTGACTTTACAAAGTCAGGGAACCTGGTTGAGTCCCAGCTTTTCTTATGCACACAATGAGCCTAATTACTCTTGTTGAATTTTCATCAGGAACTGAATGGATTTGATAAGCACATTGTAAAGTATACGCAGCTATAGTCAGGGCACTTAAAACAGTTTAGTCATTCAGTGTTTATTGAGTGCGTACTGTATGCTGGGCTCTGTATTCATGGTGCAACTTGTGAGCAAGGCAAAAACAAACAAACAAAATCCCCAAAGTACTTGGACTAATTAGGGGAGACAACCAGTGGACAATCAAATATACTTGCAGACAGAAGTAAGAGCTATGGAATAAATTGTAGAGGGTAATGTGCTGGTAGAGGAGAGAGCCCAGCTTGAGAGGAGTGATTGCAGAAAGCCAGCAGCAAGGGGATCTAAGTGGAGGAAGACGCTGAGTGTAATGAACAAACAGCAGGTCCCTGCAGCTGGAGCCTGGGGAAGAATGGGGAGACCAAGGCGGAGGGAGAGATACGAGCAGGAGCCAGACCCTCCTGGGCCATCTGGGCCACAGTTCTAGAGTCCTGGGTAAGCTTTGCGCTTGTTTTAAGAATTGAACTTATTCATTAAAAGTTTCCAAGAGCAAAGTACAGAGATGGTGATCATAAGAGGCAGTTGGCTCTCCTGGTTTGTTTAAGCGTTATTCTTATTATCACTTGCTCTCTCAATAGCCACGAACTTAGTCGGAGATAATCTGTAGATGAAAGCAGAATATTCCTAAACATTTGGCCTCCTCCTAGATTCCGCCTTCAAACTCATGGTCAATTGATGATCTCGGTCATTATTTCCACCTCCTAAATATCTCTTTCATTTATCCCATTGTCTTTCTTCCTACTCCCTGTATGTTTTGGTTCAGAACATCATCATTTCTCTCTTAGACTAACACAACAGACGCCAAACTTGCCCCTTGCAATCTTTCTTTCAAATGGCTTCAGAAAGTGCTTGGTTCTAGAGTCACATTGGATCATACCATGGCCTTCTTCTGTCATCCATGCCTCCCCCTGCCCCAGCTGCTTAAAACCCTTCTGTGATTTCCCATCATTAATGAAAATCCAAATGTCTTTGCATGGGACATGAGGCACTTCTTTTTTTTTCTTTCTTTCATCTTCAGACTCATGACCACTCATTCCCAGATATTTCATATGGGATTTTTATGTGCTTCCCTAGGTTGCATACTGTACCCTTCCCACCCTCTCCCACACCGCTGCATATATTTTTTCTTTCCACATAGAATGCACTGTGAATGTCCCTTCACCTTTCAAGACAAAGTTCCTCTGTGTTTTTATAGCATCAGGGATCTAATGTGACAATCGAAATACTCTCGTTATTTGGTTAACTTTTTGCTTTGCCAGCTAAAACCAGAAGCCTCTCAAGGTCAGGGACCATGTCCTACTTATGTGTCTAGCTGTAGTAGCTGGCCACAAAGCAGGCTATTGAACAGTGTGTGGTGATGGAATACATTTCAGATCATGCTAGTGTGTCCTTGGCTTTGGCTGGGTTACAGAACTAACTTGAAAGAGCATGGAAGCACCTGTTCTGTGCAGCGCTCTCTGTTTTACTACCCTTTCTGCTTTTGTTTCCTTACCTCTAAAAGGAGATGGTGACCGACTGATAAAATATATTAACAATAATGTGTATAATGCCTAATATAAACGTATAGTAGTCATTAAATAAGTGAGGAAATTGACTGTTGTTACTAACAACACTAATAATAATGTTTTTAGGAGGAGGAACACAGAATTGAGAACATGGTTTGTGTCCTTAAAACTTTGATTCTAGCTGGCAAAGCAAGATCTGTGTACAAAAATTAACTAGTGGCCGCCTAATTGAAATTTCAATGTGTTCTAGCACATCACAGAAGTAAATCAACACCAGCAGCACCCCGGGATGGGGAGTGAAACAAGGGTGCTAATGATAGTGGGTGGCGTGTATGAGCTATTCTCATATGAGAATATGAGAATAGCTCATATTCTGTGCTAGGCTATGTGCTCAGCTTTTCACATGGATCATCTTATTGAATACTAAGAGCTACCCTATGGGTTAGATATTTCTCATATCCCTGTTTTATAGAGGAAAACTCCAAAGCTCAGAGAAGTTCAGTAATTTGCCTAACACCAAAACCTAAGACGTGAAGGGAGGCAACTTTTGAACCCAGGCCTTGTAGCTCTAGCTTATAACCTCTTTGCTACCTGTATTGCTTCTGTAAAAGTACCTTGGAAGAGGATAAATTTGACCTAGGCCATGAGATGTAAAAATAAATTAATAAATAAGGCGGAGAGAAAAGGCTTTCCATGTGGACAGGGACTAGGTGTAGGTGAGTGACGGGTGTGCATAGCAGAGGAATTAGAAGGACTTTGGGGGGGGGGCGTATTAGAGATGAATTCCGAGTAGGGCGAAGAGAGCATAGGAAGCAATAATGAACGTATGATTGTCATACACTGCTACCCAGGCCCTTGTCTTATTCTACCCAGATTCCTCTATTTGCCTGGTTTTTCTGTAGACCTAGAGGGCTAGCACTTCCAATTACATCATTCTCAGCATACTGAGGTCTGGCAGTAAATACTAGTCCATGGCTTCCTACTGACCATCCCATCAAGTCAGGCTTGGCTCCTGTGACTGGACATGCCTTTTGGACTCACCTCTGTTTTTCACTATTGGTTTTATCAGCCAAGAGGCTTGTGATCATTCAGGCGTGAGACACAAGCTGAGAGATGTAATTCAGACCCTGAAATTTCGGAATTCCTAGAGCCGTTTTAGTTAGAGGAGAGCACAATACAGGTGATGGTCCCTACAGTGGGGAGAGTGGGAAGAGCAGGCTCACAGCAGTGTTTTGAAGGACCTGCCAAGGGGACTTTATAATTGCATATGTGAGTAGTTGGGGGAAAAAATGTCAAAAACTTCCTGGTTTCCCATCTGAAGCTCCAGAAGAATGTAGATAACAGTTGAGGTTGTGAGAACAGAATGGCTTTCATAGAGTAGACAGGATGCTATAGCTGAAAATGGCCTCTTCGGAGATGCCTCTTGTCAGGGGGTTGGCGTAAGAGTTGAAAAGATCGAAAAGTGATTTGCTGAGCTAGAACAGTGAACCTACTGGGAGAGAGAGGTGAGCACGGGAAAACGAGCGAGATTTAGTTATGAGAGGATGTATGAAATGAAGCAACAGCATAAAAGCAGTTGAAGAGAAATTAATGCATTTCAGTAATACCAACATAATCGGTAGCCTAGAATAGATTTTGTGGGTGAGTAGGGGAAAGGCACTATAAAAATAACCAGTAATACTTAAGGTGAATTGTAATTAGGTTTGATTACTAAGTATTTATTAAGTGTCTAATTCTAAATTTTCCTAATATATGGGCATTCTTTTCAGGGCTTGCTATGCATGTCTGTCAGTTTTGAATGTAGAGAAAAACAGTAGTAAAGTAAGTAATAGAAAATCAACTGAGGAAACAGAAAAAATCTACAAATGCACCTGGCTCTTATTTTTCAAAGACATTCTGTTCAGAAAAACATATTTTGTGTATATCAATGTCTACCAAATCACCAGCTATCCTAGGTTTTTGCCACCAATATAGTCTCACTTCTATTCTTCACACAGAGCCAGTTTTCCCAAATCATATCCTTGTCCTTCTGCAAAGAATATTATCCAGAGACGTAATAATTAACCTAGGAAAATGTATCATTCTAAGAGACTGTAACTCAGTGGGATGTAAAACGCAACAAGAAGTTTCTGGTTTCATCTTTGGAAAAATTTAAAAGCAAGTCAGTAACTACTTTTGTATGGAAGAAGAGTGGAAGTGTCCTCCAGATAAATGTACTTGGAAGTCCTGGGCTCAGAAAGATATGCTGTTATTTTGACTTCCTATGAAGATCGATTAATATAATTTTGATGGTGCTAATCAATGATGAGGAAGGTAAATTAGATTGTATTTTAAGGATACAAAATTACTGTGCTTGTAGTTGGAAAAGATTTGTACTCATCTCAGATGGGCACATTGTTACCTAAATAAGCACTCATGGCTATTTTGCAGTGGATCATTTGTCTTATTTTTGAGATAAGTAAGAAAAGTTACTTGAATGGCATAGAGTAAGTAGAATTACTGTCCCATGCCAAATTCACAAACCTGGTACAGCCTTTTTTATTTTTCTTGGCTTTAGCTTAGTGTGGTGGGGTATGGAATTCAGTTAATGACTTTAATTTTGGGGGTGATAGTGGGCTCCGCGCTTGCTGACGACATGGCTGAATCGACTGCATTCATACACTAAGAATGTCATTGTACATTCTCTTATTTTGTCAACTTGAGCCAGGCAAAAATTTCTAGTTTTCTATTTTAATATGCTAGAGAAAATTCTATGGACAAAATACATGGAGTTACTTAAGAACTTTGTTCAATATCAATATACTATAGAGCAGAAGAATGGAAAGAAAAATAGGTAAGAAATACCTCCAAGGAAAACCTTACTCCATTTTTTTTTTAAATATGCTAGGAGATACGAATCTTGAAAAGACCCAAAAAAAAAAAAATCTTTCTGTTCCATAGCAAGCTGTGTTCCATTTTTGCAATCCTAATTTCAATTTAGTTCTAATGTTTTAGTTATTTGTGTGTGTGTTTAAGAAATAATGTGTCCTATTTTGTTTACTTTGGTAGAGAGAGATGAAGAGTTCCATTGTTTATTCTTTAAGACTCTTGAGATTCCTTACCTGCAATCTAAAGTATTGATTATTCTGACTAATTTTACAGACCTTTAGAAGTCTGAGGGCTTTCTTTATCCTGTGTTGTAGGCTGCAAACAATTCTAGTAATATCTTTTGTTACGTGAAAAAATGTCCATTAGTTTTATCTTTTTGGCAGTCTGAATATGTCTGCCACCAAAAATATAATTTTTCTCCTTTAATACCCACTCTCTTTTTTTCTTTGTTTGCCTTAAGTTTGGCAAAATTACAAGGTGACAAATTGTCAAGGATGAAGTTTTATAAAAACACCGGGACCTCTAGCTTTATCTAAACAGTGATGTAAACTACAAACAGATGTTTGAATGCCAGCTCTAAAACAAACAAAAATGAATAAATTCTGGATAATCTTTTTTTAATTGTGGAGATGTTTAAAATGGGACATACACTGATGGTCTAAAAAGTAGCTTTGGGGTCTATCTTATTGAGCCAGAGAAAATGCAAATTTAACCTTCAGAAAACATGAAAAGAGAAGGAGAGCTGCTACTTGGTCATTAAGCTCTCCTGAGGTCATGGCATATGAGTTATCTCGGGAGTTTATTTAATCAAGTTCATGGTAGTATAATTTGTATACAGTGCACACCTTCTGTTTTCTTTGTACAATTCAGTTTTGACAGATGTATACATGGATGGAATTACCACTACCACCATCAATTTAGAGAACATTTCCATCACGACCCAAAGAATCCTGAAGTCCTTTTGCAGTCCACTCCCTTTCCCCTAAACCCTTTTCCCATCCCAGGCATCGGGTGATCTGCTTTTTGTCACTGTAGGTTTATTTGGCAGGGCAGTCTTTTAGGCATTCAATATTTTCTCAATGAAGAGCATCGACCAATTTGACAAGAGACAGAGAAAAACAATGGTATTAAGGATTGGGAGGGCTTTGTGTGAATTACATACCCTTTGTCTAAACAGGAACTAAAGAGAATGCAATTGTGATCATGCTTCAAGGGCATCAGCATGCATGGGAAAGATTTATAAGGAGGTAGCTTGCCCTGTTGTGTTATAATGTCAGTGAACCACTAGCACTTCAAAAGCTTAGTTCTTTGAATGTACTTTCAAAACAGGAATCGACGAATATGAAAGTGGTCACAGCAAACTCCTTTTACAAATCAAAGAGGTATGTCTCTCTATACATACACAGCACAGGTTAATATTCTTTCACTTGTTATTTACATGCTATAAATACTGTGAGTTTCTTAATGTAATTCTATCTATGTAGGTAAATGATAAATGCTACCCATGAGAGCCTTACTTTTCATCATCTACAGAATGCTGGGCATAGCTAATATGTGCAAAATACTTATCAGGCCATGTACATATTTAACGTATGATAATCATTATTATGACACTTCGGTGCTATAGCAGAGATCAGAGCCCACACTTAATTGAATGTATTAACAATTGTCAATATATGTTGTTTGAGTTTTTAGCAGTGTCAAAAATTTCACACTCTTAATATTTCCCCAAAAGGTCCAATGATCAGTCACTGTTTTTAAAAATTAATATTTTAATCAAGGCCAAAGCTCAGCCTTAGGCTAATAAATGACAATCTTTCAGAATCAAAATAGAAAAAAAAATCTGTTGGCATATGAATAACAATATTATTTCCTATCATCTTCACTTCCTTTTGGTGCTATTTTAACACATAAATAAGCATATGTATTGTACACGTTTTGTGTGGTATATTAGATGTTAACTCCTAACATTTTTATATGAACTTTATACTTTAAATATACTTGTATATACAAATAGATTTTTTAACAAAAGTGATTTTATGCCATATGTGCAGTCTTGTTTTTCTTTTTTCTTTTTTAAATGTAATGTACTGGTACCATATTTGGAAATGAATATGGTAGTTGTATTTATTCATTCCTTTATTACCAAGAATTTGGGTCACTTTCTTTTCTTTTTGATTTATTTTGTTACCAAAAACAGTACTTCAGTAAATCTTACTCCACATATATAGTTGCTTACTTATTGGATTTGGTACCTAAAAATATCACTTGTAAGAAAACATCTTAGTGTCAAATGATGTGCGTATCATAAAGCTTTTAATGAATATTTACAAATCACCCTCCATAAAGATTTGTGATTTATTTCATCTCATCAGCCCAATGGATGCATACTAGTAAACTACTGATTTTTTAGTAAGTTACATCTTTTTCATATGATGCTACAGTTGCTAAACATGCACACTTATAAAAAACACCAGAAGACATATTCTTTTTGAGAGAAGTAGATAATAAAAGAGATGCCCAGAATATTTGGGTTGGAACTGAAGCAGCTTCCTTGCCACATGATCTTTAAAGAATCAATTAAAGATAATGTGCCTCAATTTTTACCTCTATGAATATATTGTACCCCCTCCCCCAAAAAGTATTTGGTAGTAATGCATAAAAACTCTTAAACTACAAAGAAAATTTCCTTAATCTGATTTTTTAAAAATATATAAATACTACAAATAAACTACAGCAAATATAATATTAATGGTGAACTATTGAAGGCTTTTATCCTAAGATGGGGAATGAAATAGGCACACTAGCTATCACTGTTGCATTTAATCATTGTATTATTTGATCCTAACCAGTGCAGTCATACAAAATAGAAAACATAAGGACTAGGAAGTTAAAAATGAATTTGTCACTTTCATAGCATGATTGCAGATATAAAAAATCAAAAGTAATCCATAGACAAGCTCTTATAATTAATAAGCGATTTTAGTAAAGTTACTAGACACATGATCAATGTATATTCAGCCAAAAACATTTAGAAAATGAATTTGTTGAAAGTACTGTTTACAATAGTGTCAGAAAACATCTACTAATTAAGAATGCAACTAAATAAAGAGATGCATGATCTCACTCCTGAAAAGTACAAAATATCGTTGGGAAAAATTAAGGGAGACTTAAATAAATAGAAAGCTATCCCATGTTCATGGACTGGAAAACATGATGTAAAGAAATTAATCCTCAAATTGACCAATAGGCTTGTCAAATAAAAACTAATCCACATGTAGGTAAGAAGAGACTGTATTCAAACTATTTATTAAAACAAGGAGAAGAAAGGATTACAGGAAGTTGAGGGATATTATTGCAGTGGGGGGAACCACCTCAACCATAACATCTATAAACATCTCAAAGGTCAGGCAGAAAAGGCCTTTTCTTTTACAGTGAGAAGTAAATAAGTCTAGAAAGGACCAGGTGTGAGGGAGTGAGGCAAGCAGGTAAGGTGGGCCAGGTAGCATTGTCAGACAGTTGTTCAAGGAATGTTTTCTTTGTGGTCAGTTGGGAGGAGTCCTTTGTTCTATGTGCAAGTCCTTTGCTCTACTTGCTTAACCCTAGGGACAAGTCAAAGTTCAGGGGCCTGTGTGGAGGAGAGAAGCTTTAGTAACTGCATAGTTAAGTCAGATTATTAGGGATTTTGTCCAGTTTAGTAATGGATTCAAAGGTTAATCTTTCTGGAGCAAACAATTGGACTTGGGAAGATCCGGGGCTGGAGTTGTTAAGGATAAACCAGGTGGGCATCTTGTGAACCTTCTCTGAGTCACATGAGGAAGGGTAGTTCTTTGCAGCAAGCTCTTTCCCAGAACACAGAAGGATGCGGAGATTTCTTGACCTTTGCTGTTTCCCAGGAGCACAGAGCTCAGGTAAAATTCAACCTTCTCAGATCAATGCAATCCCACCCAAAATCCCAACAGATATTTTTTTATGCAAATTGGTAAACTGGCTCTAAAATGTATGTGGAAATGCAAAAAGCCAAAAATAGTCAAGGCAATAATGAACAAACAGCAAACTAAACATTACAAGATAGCAATACCTATTATAAAGCTATAGTAATCAGGGCCGTAGATTATTGGCGCAAGAGTCAAACAGATAGATAAAGAGAACAAGTTAGGGAATCCAGAAACAGACCCAATTGTGTATGGTTGCCTGATTAATGACCTTGAAAGACTGATTAAATTAATGGTCCTGATTCCCCATCTCTTCCTATGCGTGTCTTTATTTGTAATGTTGCTGTAGTTTTTTCCACTCATAGGTCAGAAACTATTTCCTTGCTCCTTGATGCTGAGTTTGGCCATGTGGCTGTTAGCAAATATGACACAAGCAGAGGCTAGAAAGAATGTTTACACATTGGGTTCTAAATCTTATTTATTTGGAAGGACTAGTTATAAAAACAAATTCACAAAGTATGCTGGGTTTGAGCTGAATACTCCAACATTCTTATGTTCTATTATAAGCCTTCAAATAACCATTCAATAAATTACTATTCCCCATGGATACTCACTTTTTACATATCTTTCTTTTTTTAAAGTCAATCTCTGCATTTTCTCAATTGTAAAATAATTGAAATCTAAGTCTTTTGGTGCAAAACACAACACAGTAATGGTCAGACAGTAAAATGACTTGCTTTATTACATTGTGTCCATCCATTTCCTCATCCTTTTTCTTTTTTATACCTTCATTATTCAGCTGTGTATTCCCATTAAACAAAAATCTACACATTGATATTGGTTTTTGCCCTTGATCAAAAATGAAGGCCTGCAATTGTCTGATACGTACAAATTAACCTGAAGTTAAGGATAATCCAACATCTGAGTTTCCCCAAGGAAAGAGTAATTCACTTTTAACAAATTCACAAAGGCCCTCCCTGGCAGGATCTCAACAAATGTCACCTCTTTTGTGAGTCTTTTAAGAACTCAGTGGACTGTGGTTTTTACAAACCAAACTAAAATAGCCACATCTCCCATGTGCTTTTCTTATTGTGTTCATTGCTGCTGTGTTCCAGAATTCACTCAGGACTTGGGAGTCTTTTTATCTGTACCAAACATCTGTGATTAGACAGGGAATACTGAGCTATGATAGAACCATCGCCTTCTCAATTCTTTTGATTGGCCACTCTGATGACTAGTAGGGCCATTGGAGGGCGTTCTGGCAAAAATATCAAGTTCCAAATTTGTGAGAGCCACTCTACTTGTTTCATTCATTTACAAGTACTTATTGAGCACTTCCTATGCCAGGGCTTGATCTAGAGAGTTGATCATAATCCAGGGAAACATTCTGGTGCAAAGTGAAGTGAAGCTATAAATATGGGGTGACTTTGAGAGTTCTAAGGTATTGGGATCATGGTTGGTGGTGAAAATGGCCTGGCCATGATCTGTCTGTGTTGATATATACTTGATACTCTTGTTGTCATGTGGTCTGTTGTCCATTCAAGACATGCTGAATCACCCTCCATCCCTACAGTTCAAGTACAGCTTTCTCTGAGATCTCCCCAAACTGCTTTGGGCATGTGACATCATCTGCTGCTTAAATGCCACATTAGGCTAAGAAAGTATCTATGATGCTGAGACTCTATTTGGTTTTAGGCTACTTTGGGTCAAATTGGTTATTTTATCGCCCCTGAATCATGCCCTGATTGGCTGTGTGATGCTCTCTCTGTCCACATATACAGCTGCCAGTTTTTCTTGGGAGCTCTTCTGCTTTCTTGGGCTCTAGCCTGAAATTGTTATACAGCTATATTCTGCTCTCCTTTCTCTCTAAAGTAATATGCATTTGTCACATCCTCATTTGTTGCAGGGCTCCACTTTTACATGGACCTAAAATCTCTATTCATTCCTTTGCCTCCCCTCTACTCTTCATCCTAATTGGAATTCCTTATCCAATCTTGTATAAATTGGAATTTATGGGTGAAATGAAGAGTCAGCCAGATTATCTTTGACCTTTACTCATCTAAAGTTTTCCCAATCAATAGCCTTTGTTCATGAGCAATTTTTGTTCTCTCCTAGGAGAGTGTATCAGACTTGAAACTCAGAAGCCAAGAATTTACTTCTTTTTTCTCTTCATGATGTTTTTTCCTTCTCCAGAAGCAATGTGTATAGAATGGTATGGCCAGTGCTTTAATGATAGAAGTGGATGATGGGTAAAAGGAAATAAGGCTCAGTAAAGGTCAGTATTTCAAAATATTTAATCGTATCTGGTTAGTGGTGCAGCATAGAGAAACCAAGTTACAGGAACTCAAGAGACGGGAGGGTACTTCACAATGGTGTGTTTAAAGATGGTTTCTTGGAGGAAAGGGCATTCTACTTGCAGAATGAAGAATGGGTGTACTTTCAATAGAAAGGTTTTCGGTAGAGGAGTGACTAAAAAATGTTTCTCAGTAAAGGAAAATAGCCAGACACAGAAATGTGAGAGGATCTAGGATGTGGATGAAAACAGTTTCCTTTTAGCTGGATGTTGAGAGCATCCTGTCTGGAACATACTCTCTGGAGCCAGGCTGTGTGAGTTTGGATCCTGAATCTACCCTTACTAGCTATGTGACCACAGATGAAGTGCTTAACCTGTGCTACAGTTTCCTCACGTGTAAATGGAATAACGATAGTACATATCACATGGCATTGTGTGACAGTTAGGTGTGTTATATACACTAAAGTTCTTTGAGCAGGTGTTGGGGCTTAGACAACACATACAGATGTGAAATATAATAGTGTTTACTACTATTAAAATTCCGTAATGGAGAAGAGGAGAAAATTAAGCTGTAGAAAGGTCATGAAGGGCCTTGAATGAGACGAACAAGAAACGGGCCAGATGGTTTAGTGACAAATTCGTCTTGGCAATGCTGCTTAATTTAAAGCAATAATTCTTAAATCAAATTGTGTTATAATGACCAAGTAGCTCATTAGAAATGAAATTTCAAACCCCTACACACCCACCCCACAGTAGGTATAGGGTGTGGTGAGAAATCTGTTTTTAACAATGATGATTCTCAGAGCCAGGATTAGGGGTAAGGCAGGTGAGGTGCCTAGGGTGCATGATTTAAGGAGGCCCTCTCACCTCCTTATGGGTGTGCTAGTGCAGTGTTGGCCCCAACACTGGGTGCCTCCTTAAGTTTTGTATCCTAGTTGCCTCACTTCGCTCTGACCTGGCCCTGAGATTGGATACTGGTGGAGGAAGACATCCTTCATTCCCTCATTTTGTGAGCACCTGCTAAGTGCCTGGCATTATTCCAGATACTTGTCATTCATCAATGAACACAATAAACAAAGATTCCTGCCCTCGTGAAGCTTATATTTAGCAGGAGAGACAAAAATTAATAAACAAAATAGCTAGGTTTTGTAGTATGTTAGAATGTGATATGGTCTATGGAAACAAAAGAACAGGATAAAGGTAGTAGATCGTAGTCAGAGATGGTCTTAAAGGAGGAGCCGGGCCAGTTCTGAGGTTGTTTCCGGAACCCTACTCAGATCCATCAGGAGTGGTTTCCGGAAACCTCCTCTTTGGTAAAAGTGTTCTGTAGGAGCCATGCTCTGCTCCTTTCTCCCTAACAGGAAGCCTGTTCTAGGAGCCACTGGCACCTCCTGCCATGGGTTCAGCCAGGGAGAAGGGGGCTATCGTTTCCATCTAGGCACTTGCTTCCTTTAACACACAATTCACTAAAAGTTTGAGCTCGCTCAACACCTACTATTAAGGAGGTTATGGAGTGTACTTGCCGGTGACACAGATGTTCTGTTTTTTGGAAACTAAAAAATCTTCAGTCATTGGAAATGATTCTGTGAGGAAAATCTAAAGGCAAATTGTAAAACATTACCAAAATGAAAAAGCAGACTGTGATGTAACAAAATTTAGAGAAGAGTGATGAATTCCAGGATCTCCTTAGTTTTTGTCGTGTGCAAATGTCATAGAATTTAAGAACTGGAAGGGGAGCTAGGCAATCATTTAGTACAGCAGGTATGAATTGAGAGTTAGGAAAGGATGAGCACAAAGATGATTTAATTAAGAAAATCTCTTTTGTAGAAAGAAAGATAAAGGGAAGAGCCTCTATTACTAAAAACGGGACCACCGCCAAGGGCTTAGCCATCAGAACACGTGGCAATTAGATGTGTGAAGACTGTAGAGGAGGAAACTAAGGGCATGAAAGCTCAAGAATAAATCAGGAAAATAAATGAGGCAAAAAAGAAGAAACAAAGCCCTGGAGTTTTGAAATGTGTTAGATTCTATTTCATGCCGTTGCTAACATGCAAACAGAAGAGCGTGCTGTTGAGTGCATGGTATCTTAAAGCTCCTTATGACAGCAGCTTCTTTGGATACTACATTAAATAAATGAGCTACAATTAAAGGCCTCTGATTGTGTAGTCGGGAGCAGTGAGGAAAATCATTACAAGAAAGAGTTTTCTCGTTCAATGGCTATTCATTGGGCAGCAACTAGGTTTCCTTTGAAAGACACTGAGAAAAATAGAACCATATCTACAATCTGGATAAGTCTAGGTGTAGTTGGTTTCCTTTCTGGTATTTATGAGAGACCTCCATTTGGGCTTTTAGCTACATCCTGTTACCTGGACTGGAATTGAGCTTAGGCAGCATTACATGGCCTGACTAGTTCAATTGTCTTATCTAAATGGTCATGTGGAACTGGGAAATTTTGTCTTATAATGTAAGTCTGCTCCATTTGTAGTAGCAACCTATGAGTCCATACTCAGGTTCAGCCAGAGAGAATGCCATCAAGGAAGTCATCTGGAAGCATGCTTAGCACATAGTAGGTGCTTAATAAATATTTGTTAAATAATTAAAGAACTGTTGATCCATCTACCATGCATTTCAGACAGATCAAAAAACAAAACAAAACACATCTGCCTGGAAATAACTTCTTTGGAAAGAAATAGGATTATGGGGGCTTGAATGAAAGGGGACTTTTATGTGTTACCCTACGTAAATGGTTGATATCTACTTGGGGTATATATAATCAATAATATCTGCTATTATACATATTTTATGCCTGACATTATTCCAGGTACTTGGCCTATATCAGTGAACACAGTAAACAAACATATCTACCCTTGTGGAGCTTAATAGAAGAAACAAAAATAATAAATATAATTATGAGGTTAATATGTTAGATGTTAGAAGGTGATATATACTATGGGGAAAAAAGTAGTTCAGGCTAAAGGTGCTAGTTCACACTTCCGATGCCCTATTGTAAAGAAGACCCCAGGCCAACTCTAAGAATTTCTGTCCTGTACCAACTCAAATTCATCATGAGTGGCTACCTGCTATACCTTTCTTTAAAAATGTAAAACCTAATAGAGTTAGCTTTTGAAAAATGTTTCTTCAAATAATACCACTTTGAATATGTATGATTTTTATACTTTTCAAGGGAATATCGCACTAAATAAAGGATCACTGATTTTCACAGTATCCCGGTGAGTTAGATGGGCATGTCAAAAGGTGAATTTGTTATTTTTTCCAATATTTTTTGTATCATGGGAAAATACAGATCACATAAAATTCACCATCTTAACTATTTTTAAGTGTACAGCTAGTTGGTACTAAATACACTCACAGTCGTATACGCCCATCACCATCATCCTTTTCCAGAACTCTTTCATTTTAAAACTGAAACTCTACATATACTTATTAAATAATAGCTCCCCATTTTCGCCTCCCTGCAGTGCCTGGCAACCACCATTCCACTTTCTTTCTCTATCATTTTGACTACTCTAAGTACCTCAGATATGTGAAGTTATACAATAGTTCTTCTTTTGTGACTGGCTTATTTAGCATAATGTTTTTTGGTTCTATGTTGTGATATATGCCAGAACTTCCTTCCGTTTTAAGGCTGAATAATCTTCCATTGTATATATGCTTGTAGGAGTCAGCTGGTTTCCAGATTTCTCTCAGAAGGAATTTTGCCATGTATAGTACTTTCTTTTGCCTTTTGTAGTACTTTAGGTGTGTCTTTGGGAAGAAAGAAATCCAGGAGCCTCTAATGTTGCCATCTTGTTCTGGAGTCAAGACCTTCTCCAAACAGGCTTTTATTTCCACCAGTGTGTTTACCAATTTATTATAAAGGATATAACCCAGAGGCACCCAAATGGAAGAGAATCCTAGGAATATGTGTGGGTGAGAGAGAGCACTCCACCCTCCTAGGACCTGCACATGCTTCCCAACCTGAAGCTCCACATGTTGATAGATTCTAAAATCAAAAATGAGAATAATGTAAATAAGTTCAGTGATTGGTTTTAATGGCTGCGGGATGGAAGAGTGGCAGCACTTATGTCAAAATAATGTAGACATCCCAGCCCTGGCCTATATCCTCAAGAAACTACCAGTATCCAAAAATAGAATTAAGAAATTAAAAAAAAAAAAACAGAAAAGAAAATAACCCTCAAAAAACAAAACAAAAAAAGCCTAGAGGACCAGAGGCACTTTCAGTTGCAGGTAGGGTCATACACAGTAAAGACAAACTTTTCCCTGAATGTTAAGATTCAAAATTTTAAGTAGATAATTGTTGGAAGTAAATTATTTGGCATTTAATACTCTCTGTAAAAAAGATATGTTTAATACATGAAAATCTACATTTTTATTATTGGGAAGTTACTAGCTATTTTGTAATTTAAATAATATACATTATTATTAGGAACAATTGAAGGTATGACATCCTATTTTTGGAATTTCAGCTCTTTTACATATACGAACCTCAGATGAAGTAACACAATGACAACATAAATAATTGGTATTAGAATTGATTAGTATATTACATTGAAATGATTAACATTACAATATAATTTACATTTATTAGTAATACGATTCCTTAAATTGATGAGTATCAGAATAGTATATTAATATAATACCCTGAAGAAGCTGAGCTCCTTTGGAGTCCTGGCTTTGCCTTGACTGCCTTGATGGTCTTGGGCAAGATAGTTAAACCATTAACGGCTCAATTTTCTGAACTCAGAATGGAAATGATAGCGCAGATCATAGAGGGTTGTTGTGATGAGGAAAATCGGGTAACCATGTAACACATACCGAGCGTGCAGTACATGCTCAGTAATGACAGGTGTGGTGGTGGTGGTGATGGTCGTGAGGACGATGATGACAGCCATCAGGTCAGAGGGAAAACTGGAACAGGCTGCAGCTGCAGACTGAGACAGCATGCATTATTTTAAGTTTTTATGTTCCTTAGAGAATGTTTATTTGTATAGGAATTATTTACCCTAGTTTATTGTGAATAGTGCTGTCAAAATTATTAACCACTTGATTAGTATTCAGTTTTGATCTAGTAACCTCATTTAAATCCTGTGCTAGCCTATCGCATAAAACCATTACCATGTTCAGAGAAAACTATTCATTAGCCTTACTGTAAATTTCCATATGCTTAGAATTAGTCATGGTTTAGCTGGGTAAACAGGGGTTTGTGTTTTTATTCTTGATGTCATTAGGGAAATTAGTCTAAATAAGAAATTTCATTCTAAAAAGCCCTCAAATATACCAGAAGCTTTCACATCCAAATGTTATGTGTATCATTTAACATTCTCCTAACCAGAAGTCAGCTCTTGTGTATAATGTTAGAAAATTATGACTTACTTTTTTGTAAAAGAATTGGAAAATGAGGGAAAGCACCAAAAGAATTAAATCATTCATAATCTTCTCTCACCATGTAGTAATAACAAACTACTGGTAAAATGTTGATAAATATATACTGGGTTTTTTTTTTGTTTTGTTTTTGTTTTTGTTTTTGTGTGTATGTATAAATATAAATGTATATATTATATATGTGTGTGTATAAATATAAATGCATATATTATATAAATATAAATATTTTATACACACACATTTATGGGCTGGGGTAACAAAGGAATGAAATTACAATGATCAAAAGCACATATATTTTAACTTCTTCTCACTCAACTCCAACCCTACTTTTCCATACCTTGCTTTGTGATGCTGTGGCCATGACTGAGCAAAACATAGTCCTCCTTTGCTTTTGGTTCTCTGGTAGGTCCTGCAAACTGGAAGAGTAAGAGGAAAGCTGGAAGATGGAAGGTTGACAAAAGGAATTGCTTTTTTATCTTTTCTTATTAATCTGTCAACTGCATCTCACCAAGGGCTCCCCTACCTGAGGAAACAGTTGATTCCTGTATCAGTTGGTGTTCGATTCTGTATTGTTCCCACACTACCAGAATGAAACTCATGCACCCTTTCCTGAGTGTTGTGGGTTTCAGGTTTGTGGAACATCCCCCCAAACTCTCAAGGCACCAGAACCAGCCAAGGAGGGCCCTCTCCTCAGAATTCTGGGTCCCAGGTCCCTGGGGATGTCCTTGGGGCTTTTCAGTTGTGATAATTGCAATTTCAGACTTTAGCTACCCCATCCCCAAGGCCTGTAGCTGCTCAGTGTAGCTACTGCCACAGTGACACCCAAATGTTGCTTCCCTCCTCTCTGGTGCTCCTAATTCTGTTGAACTAGTTCCATATATTAAATTCTATTTGTAAAAAAAATTGATGGACCCTGACTGGTATGCTCAATATAGAGATGATTCTCAGCTTTTTCTTTTAATTTTCATCCTCTGCTTGAAAATCATTCATAAGACCCCAAACTACCTTTCTCAACCCAGATGCAAACTTTATGTCTCCACTGACGTACAGACATTTCAGACTACAGCATTGTGATGCTGCCTACCAGCCCACTGGTCAAGCTTTTCAGTGTCACAGTCTTTGCACATTATTTAATAATATAGATGTTTGTCTTCATTGTATTAAAATGAAGGAAAAGGAAAAAAGGTAAATGTGTCGATACTGATTATACACCATGTTGGTGACAAATTTAATTGGGAAAATTTTGAAGCTCAGGAAATTGAAGGAGGCCGTTGTTCACCACTGCTGGATACTTGGCCGTAACACTGTCAACACTCGTGCTATATTATGAGGGAAAATAACGAATGTTAGTAATGTGTCCCAAATGCTAGAAATATATTTTAAAAGATTATGTCTGAAACACTAGATATAATTAGGGATATAATACATATTTTAGTTCTCTGGGGGAAAAAGAAAAACCTGCCTTAGCACATGTAACTACAGCTATAGTAAGTTCTCATACGAAAGTCTTACACTCATACTAAAGTCTCATACTTTGAAAGCCTTCCTTGTCAAAGAAGGAGCTTTCCTCACATATTTTTTTATTAAAAAGGCATGTGGACTATGCAGTGCTTCATAACCTGCCTTTGCACTTAATCTTTTTCATCACATGCCATTAATCACTCAATAAATGGTTCTTAACCATTTTATGTAGATAATCCCCCGTTGTCAGATATTTATATTGTTTGTAATTTTCCAGTGTAAAAATACTTGTAAACCTTCTTGTATTGTAATAAATATTGGCATAAATTCTTAATGATTCCCTTAGAAAATTGTGCCCCAAAAGAGCAATGGAGGGTCAAAGCATGTAGACCTTTTTTTAGCCTTTGGATGCACACTGCCAACTTGCCATCCAGAAATGGTGCCCCGGTGACATTTCCACTGATGATGAACGAGGAGATGCATTTCCTAGCTCTCTGTAATGAATTAGAAACCACAACATAATGTAAAACAGTTTTCTCACCTAATTCATAGTACTATCTTGGTTAATATTTTTTTAATCATCTGTTGAATTACTGTTTTTTTCCCCCATCTAGTAACACCTCTATTAATTATTTGGAATCAAGTCAAGCCATTTTCATTTCCATTATTTATTTATTTATTTATTTATTTATTTATTTGGAAATCACTTGGCTTTTATGGCTGTATTAGGGTTGAAAGAGAGCCAAAAGAGTAACAATGATTATTAAAAAGGGAAAGTAGAAAATTAAAGGCCTAATAAAAGGATAAAGCACCGTGTTGTTCAATGAATTTTAAGCTAAAAGCTATGAGAAAGTGTGGCTCATATTTTTTCTCTGGCTTGCAAATCTTAATTATTTATGATTTTTGTGTCTATTTACTTGGGCATCTGGGCTCTTCTCTCTCCCAGGTTCACTTTCTCTTTGGTTCATTCTTAAAGAATCAGCCTAGATTACCCTCAAGCTTCAGCCTAGGAGGAGGGAGGGAGAGAGGGAGTGTCATAGTCCATTGGAGCGGCTATCATAAATCACCACAGGCTCTGAGTAGCTTATAAACAGCAGAAATTTGCATCTCGTAGCTCTGGAGGCTGCAAGTCCAAGGTCAGGCCACCAACAAGGTTTGTTCTCTGGCGAGAGTCCTCTTCCTGGTTCACAGTTGGTTCCCTCTTGCTGTGTCCTCACATGTTGGAGGGGGCTAGGGAACCCTGTGGAACATCTTCTATAGGAGCATTATTCCCATTAGTCAGAGCTCTACCCTCATGACTTAAGCACCTCATAAAGGCCCTACCTCCTGATACCATCATGCTTGGGGCATAGGATTGCAACATGAATTTGGGAGGAACAGACAATAGCAGGGAGGGGAGGGTGAAAGAGGAGGAGGGGGAAGGAAGGAGCCGTTGGCTCTCAACTTCTTCCCTCCTCACCTCTTTATTCCCACCCTCCATCCCCACTCCCTCTTACGTTCCCATTGTAAATATAGCAGAAATATTAAAATTCAGGTAGATATTTCCTGTGCTGAGAAGACCAACATCTGTTCTTTATTTTGCTTTAGAATTGTGTTTATTTTTTCATTCATTCTTAAGACACTGTGTATGTGTGGAAGAAACAAAGGAAGCATCAAATACTATCGTTACAAATAAGGACAGGTGTAGGAGATAAACACTGTAGGCGTTCTTGGAGCAGGTCCATGTGGAAACTTAGCTTGTAGTAACTGTGCAAAGATGATTGCTTTTTGTATTCACGTTAGAAATAAACTTAATAATTTCTCCTTCATTCAGTAATAATTATTTGCCAAGTACTTGGACTGTGAGAGACTGTATTTTGCATTTATTAATTTATTTCATTTTCCCAGCAATGTTATGGAATAGGAACTGTTATTCCCCCACTGTGTTGATAAGGAATCCGGGGATTGGAGTGTTGGTAGCACAGTGAGTGAGTGGCTGGACTGGCCTTCTGGCTCCAGTGTCTGTCCTCTTGCCTTTCACTCGGCTGCCTTTCAGAAATGGCTCTGTGCAGACGTGGTCCTACAGATATGAAAGAATTAAGGGTTTCCTCTTGGTGGTTTATTGAGGACTCAAGTGATCTGAACAGTTCTTACTGGGATTTTAATGTACATCACTAGGAAATCTCTCACAATGTCCTTTTTTATTTGAGGTGTGACAAAGTCCTGTTCTGTGCTTCCTTTTTCAGAAAGTTATAAAATAGATATACGTTGAGTGTGGCAAATATGTTTAGAATCAGTGGATGGATGTCTTAATAGTGTCCTAATTGGCATGAAGAAAAGCTGGCACATATGCAGTAACCCCACTCCCTCAACACAGGCAGAGCACACACACACACACACACACACACACACACACACACACACATACACACACACACACATCTTCTTGCCTTAGTGGAAAAAAAATCTGAACCATCTGCCTGTGGGAGTTGATATGATCTCTGAAGGCTTTTCAACACTTAGCTTTGGAGCATCTTGCCTTTCGAGTGGATTGGGATCTTGTGATAAAGCTGACTTGCCTTCTCCCATCTAGCCCAGTGACACCGATAGAAGAAAAGCAAGTTGAGGCCCAAAGAGGTTTTTGACTTGGCTGTTGTCTCAACACTAGCCTTCTGTCAATTTCTGAGTCAACAGAAACAATGTCTGCCTTCCAGATTTTGGAAGGAGTACATTTAAATGAGGCACACCAAGTCCTTTACTTTGCACCTCACACTTACTTGGCTTTTAGGAGATGGCAACTCTAAGGCAACTTCAACTCCATTGTTAGTGATTGTGTCAGTTGGGGTACAGTAGAAGAAAGAAAAACAATGAACTGGGAATCTGGGGAATCCTCAGTTCCAAGTCTGACTTCCATCTTTTGGCTTTTTCATCTTTAGCAAAATACTTTACCTCACCATGCCTTGATTTCATCCCTTTTAAAATAATGACATTGGATTATCAACAATTTTGAATTATTCACCTACCAAAAATTTATTCACTTCGTGAAGGCATGTCTGTCTCTCTCTCAATTTAGCTGCATCCCTAGCACCAGACACATTAGATGCGTTATTGATGAGTGAATAGGTGACTCATTAATTAATGAATGGCAATGATATTTCTATCCTGTTCCACAGAAGACACAAAACTCAAAAAGCTGTGTCCATTGTTAACCTAAAAATAAGAAGCCAAATAAGAGGCAACAGGCATTTATTTGAGATCACAGAATTACAATACAGGGGCACAGATTCAGGCAGAAATCCAAACTGTGTATGAATTTCAGGGTGTCCCAATTTCAAGGTTTTTATGAAACAAAAAAAAATGAAAGAAGGATAAATACATGAAGAGCAGAAAGGAATTTCTTTTGTTATTAACAAAATGAGTGATTCAATCATCAGTCCTTGTAGTCAGGATGTCTACTCTACTATGAGCTATACAAACAGTTGTTTGGATGACAGTGTTGCTTTGGCCCAGAGAAAAGGTTGTTTTGCCCAATTCAAACCTTCTACAGGTTCAAGGAGCAAGACATTCAAGGCAGTTCCTCTGAAATGGTTGCTCTAGCCCTATTTTGAAATGGCTCCTTTGATGCCATTTTTTACACCATTTCAAAGCTTCATGGACTTCAGGTAATTGGGCCTCAGTTTAAGAAACATTTAGTCTACACATTTTCCTTTAACTTTCATGTTCCAGGAATCTACTAAAGGCCCTTTTGAAATCGTATGATGCAAAAGAAATCAAAGAAAATATAAATAAATGGAAAGATAGCCGTTGCTCGTGGATTACAAGACATAACATTGTTACTATGTTTCTGCTACCCAAGGTGATACAGATTTAATGCAGTCTCTATCAAAACTCCAATTATATTTTTTGCAGACATAGAGAAAAACAGCCTAAACTTCATATGGAATCTCCAGGGACCTCAAATAGTCAAAGCAGTCTTGAAAGAGAAAAACAAAGTTGGAGGCCTCCTTCTTCATCATTTCAAAACATATTGCACAGCAACAGTAATCAAGATTAGATGGTACTGGCATAAAGACAGATATGTAGACCAGCGGAATTGAACAGAGAGCCCAGAAATAAACCCTCAGGTATAAGGCCAAACGATTTTCAACAAAAGTACCAAGACTATACAGTGGGGAAGGACAATCTCTTCAGCATACGGTGTTGGGAAAATTAGGAAACTACATGTAGAAAAATGAAACTGGATTCTTAACTTATACCATATACAAGTACTAACGCAAAATGTATTAAAGACCTAGACCTAAGACCTACAACTACAAAATTCCTGGAAGAAAAGGGGCATTTTTGTAACATTGAATTTGGCAATGATTTCTTGGAGATGATATCGAAAACACAGACAACAAAAGCAAAAACAAACAAGTGAGACTGCATCAAGCTTAAAATTTTTGTGCATCAAAGGAAGTATCAAGACAGTGAAAAGGCAACCTATTAGTGGGAGAAAATATTTGCAAATTATATAGCTCATAAGAGTTAATATCCATAATATAACATGCTCAATTCAACAACAAAAAATCCTGATTAAAAAATGGGCAAAGGACTTGAATAGAAACTTCTCTGAAGAAATATATAAATGACCAAAAAGCATGTGAAAAGGTGTTCAACATGACTGATCATGAGAGAAATGAAAAATTAAAACCACAATGAGTTAAGAACTCATACCCACTTGGATGGCCACACTCAAGAGAACAGAAAACAAGTGTCGGTGAGTACAAGTAGATATTAGAACTATTGTGCACTCTTGGTGGGAGTGTAAAATGGTGCAGCCACTACTGCAAAAAGCAGTATGAAGTTTCCTCAAAAAACTACAACTAGAACTACCATATGATCTATCAGTCTCACTTCTGGGTACATAGCCAGGAGAATTCAAATCAGGAGTTTGAAGCGATGCTTGCACAGCTGTGCTCACTGCAGCACTGTTCACAGTAGGCAAGAGGAGGAAGCAATCCAACTGTCCAGTGGCAGAGGAGCAGAAAAAGAAAACATGATGGATACGTACAAAGAAATTGTATGCAGTCCTTAAAGAGAAGGAAGTTGTGTCACCTGCTACAACAGAGATGAGCTTCGAGGACATTATGCCATGTGAAACAAGGCAGCCACAAAGGCCAAGTACTGTATTATTATTTCATTTATATGACATATCTAAAGTCAAAATCATAGCAACAAAAAGTGGAAAGGTGGTTACCATGGCTGGGGGGAGGTTGGAGGGGCAATTAGTGATTGATGGGTTTAGAGTTCAAGTTTTTCAAGATGAAAAAGTTACAGAGATCTGTTGAACAGCAGTGTGAATATACTACACCACTAAATTGTAAGATGGTAAATTTAATGTGTTTTTTACCACAATAAAAAAAAATGGTATGATGGAGAATGACATACACATACACAGTGAATTTCAGCTCTTAACAGTTGTTTTGAAAGTGGTATGTTTGATATTTGGAGAAACTGAAAAACGCCAAGTGTCATCTTTGTGAAGCTGTAGCCCAGAACAGTTTCCGCAACCACGCTGGCTGGCGTGCCTTCTTCACTCCCACTGTAGCAGCCAGCAAGGCTGGAGTGAATGCACAGTGCCAAGATTCTCGCTGACATTCAAGTATAGCCAGAGGAGGTTTGGGTCGGAGGCCCACAATTTAACAGGGAAATCGCTATGTGTTGGTACATTTGCCAACATCATAGGACCATGGAAATTGCAAATGAGTCCAGCTTGGGAGGGAATGCAGTGCATAGTTTCTACGGGGAAACGTGTTATTAAAATCAAATAAATGCCTCATGTTGCAGGAGAGAAGAGGACAAGCCCCTAATTCCCAGGGTTTTTTTGTTTGTTTTTTTGTGGGGTTTTTTTTCTGTTTTTTTTTAATCAAATACGTGATTTATCACTTTCAGTTTTCTCAGCCCAAGCCAGGGATGTTTGGGAGTTATTATGAGGTTTGAAAGGATGTTGAGTGTTTGATCTTGTCAGGACTGAACGTGCTTTATAAATGTCAGAGTTGGTGTGTGGGAATCTAGGACACCGCTCCGGTGTGTAACTTGTTAGAGTCAGCTAATGAGGCCACAGGAGAGAGCCATCTGAGCGACTCCTGCAGTGGTGCTGACTTCGAAAACAGCTCTTGGGGTTCACTCGGTGAAGGAATTTCACATTGTTCTGTTGTACTGAAAACAAGTATCCGGGTTTAAATTAATTCATTCTGAGCACCACCCATTTACAGCCTTGAAAACATTGCTGACACTCTGGCCGCCTCCTGGTTTGAGGTGAGCCATTTCTAAGGCATTCTCTCGTGACCCTGACCATTAAAGCAATCGCTGATTGAGCATGACCCCACTCAATTCTGAACTCCTCCTGGGTAGCTTCCTTATGCTGGATTATTAGTCTTTGACTCTCCAGAACTAAGTAATGTTCTCAGTTTCATTCCTAGCACATAGTAGGCTTAAATACTTGCTCGGTGAATGAATGAAAGTCAAACTGGCTTGCACTTTTGAGTTGACCACTGTGCTTCTGTTGTTTACATGCCCTCTGATTTGTAAAGGAATCTGAGCTTTATTATGGCCCTTAAATTCATTGAAAGAGACGCAAGACTAACGATAAACTGTTCTAGTTGGAGTTCATTTTTAGAACTGAGATTCTTTGACCCTCAATGATGAACCTAAGGCCATAGAGGAGCATTTACATTGGCGGGGCTCTTCAAAGTCTCTGCTAAAGCTTTCCAGTTAGAGAACAGGCGGGTGGTTCCAAATAATAAGGTTACAGCTCCCAGGCTTTGGCGATACAGAAATAACTGGCTGCTTCATGTGGGGCCTACCGGGGGTGTCAGGATCATGATGCAATGGGGAGTGCTGGATGTGTTCATGGATAATTCAGTAGAATAGCAGAGGTTCTTTTGTTTGTTTAGAATTAAAAATGCTGTACTTTGAAAATGATTGGCTTTCATGCAAGTGGGCATTGGCAAAGATGTACCCTGCTTGTTTTTTCTATGTCCCATGATTAGCAGTGTCTTCTGTTAAATACTGGTTATAAATGTTTCAGTTGATGTCTTCTATAAAAAGCATGTTCTATGGCCAAGCAATTTTGAGAAATAATGGATTTAATCAAAGCTTTGATACACTTATATGCTTTGTGACTCTCTAGGAGGGTGTCAATGGGTACATTATATCCCAAAGATTTAGATCATAAAAATATTTTTATGGGAATTTTTCAAAATTAATGTTTTATAGAAGCTACCTGGGAAAACCATATTGTAATCAGTGTAAATCTACATATACTTTTTATGAGTTTTTATATTTTTCTGTGGCATTCCTCTACCATTCATCTATACTCTTGTTAAAAAAAATCTATTTGAAGATCAAGCCTAGATTGTAGGTACTTAGAATTTAAATTCTTCTAGATCACTAAGATAATTAGGACCACAATGTAATCACCTTTTCTTATGGACCACATAAATAAGGAAATATAAAAGAGTAGTTTCTGTGTAGTTTGATATTTAACATTGATTAAGGATAGCATCAAAAGGACAGGTTTTGAGACAGTTACTTGATTGTTTGTGAGACTGTTGAGCTGTGAATTTTTGGAATTGCAAAGGTCATATATATCGTAATCATGTATTCACTTATTTTGTCATCCTTTATTTATTGAACATGTTCAGTATATGTTCCACACAATATGCTTCATACTAGGGAAATGAAGATGAATAAAACATAATCTCCATTCTCATCTGATTCTCGAATTCCCTCAAAATAATATATAGAGAGTTCAGGAAGACTTCCAGTTGGATGTGAGCTTTCCTTTTTTTTTTTTTTTTGGTTATTGTTGCAAATGTCTCATTTTGTCTATTGGAATACTAGAAGGCAAAGTAATGAAATAACTTGCCCAGTATTAGTTAACTAGTAGATGTAGAAATTAGGACCCAGCTATTTGGTTTCTAGTCCAGTGCTCCATCTAGTACTGTATCATTATAATATACATATGGGAGTAATTTTCTAAATTATTGATTAAGTTTATATGACTAGAAATTGACATTTCTCCAAGTTGGGAAACACATTTTCCTACATTCCCATATGTAACTATTTTATGATTTATCAATAGTATGGATATTCAAATACACATTTATATATATATATATACACACTATATATATATATATATATATATATATATACACACACATATATTTCTGTACATACATGACTATGTGCATATATGTACATTCGTATGTATATTTACACTTATATCTTACTCAAATGGTAGACATGATAGATATTCTTTCACAGCTTGATATTTTTGCCAGACAGCGTATCTTGGAAATCACTCCATATTTGTTCATAAAGATTTATTTTTTGGGTATAGCTATATAATACTCCACTGTGTTGGAGGTATTATAGTGTATTCAAGTAATCTTCTATGGCTAGGCATTTCAGTTTTCCCAATATTTTGCTGTCACAATTAACATGACTATGCCACAAAGTTTTGTGCATATGTTGTTTAATTATTGTGGAAATATGCTTTTCAGGTGAATTCCTCTTTTGCTCGTTCAGAGGGTGATTATGTATACAGTTGGTTATGTCTTGCAAAATTCTTCTGCATTGAGGTCTAATCATTATGCACTCTGAGATTATCTGTTTCCCTGTAGCCTCAGCAACATAATTTTTGGTTAGGCTCTTAAATGTAGCCGGTCTGATAGGTCAGAAACATAAAATATGTTTTTAATTAATTCAAGATGAGTGTGGTGAAATGGCTTTATGCAGCATTTTAGAAATTAAATTTTTGCCAGGCCAATTAGAGGATAACTTGGCATTTAACTAGAAGACTCTGATAGTTATTGTGTACTGTAGCTTTGAAAATGTATAATATTGTTTGCTTGAAGAAAGGCTTTTTCTTTGTGTCTCACTTTTTCTTATAGTATTTGTGTAGCATGTAGCATATAGGTATATGTCCAAAGGGAACAAGTCAATTTTTTACATGAAAATGTATTACATTTTTCAAATGTGACTCCCTAGGCTCTTGAAAAGACTGATTTATTTTTGCTATATACTCAGCCATATGTTTACAGGCTCTATTATTAGGATGATTGAATAATAAGACATAAACTTAAATGTGTATTGTATCAGAAAAAGTTTAATAAGATATACTTTTCTTGGTGAATGTATTCCTTGGAGCTTGCCAACTGTATTTTATTTAAAATTTTTTTCTAAGATGATTTAGGTCAGAAAAGTACCTGCCTGCAGACATTCTTTGTAAATTTTAGTTGCCACCATTTTGAGAAAGGCAAAAATCAGCAGAATGGGTGGGTGTGACCCCTTCCACTCTTCAGCAGAGAGTATGGCCTCTACACGCTGATAGTTTCATGATGCTGATGACTCAGTCACAATTTATTTATTTATTTTTTAAGCAACAAATTGCAGCAAGACCAAAAATTCAGTAAAATCACAAGGTTGATGCATGGCTTTTGATCCTAGCACTGTTCTTTATTACCTAAAGCAAATCATTTTATATTTCTGGTTCTCAGTTTTTCCCACTTCTGATATATGAGCAGTTTGGACTAGTTGATCTTTAATGTCTTTTATAGTTCGAAAGTATATTCTTGATCCTAATTATGCTATCAGTTTTTTCTGTCTATATTTAACCCATGAAACTTCCACAGGGATTATGTAGGTCTACATTAAAATTATGTTATTCTTGAGCTCTCCTAATCTTTCCTAAAATTATTATTTGAATACCAGTTGCATATACAGTAAGTCTTTGTTTAAGGTCATTGATAGGTTCTGCAACTTTAAGTGAAACAATGTATAAGTAAACCAATTTTACCATAGACTAATGAATATAAACAACTTAGGTTCCTATAGCATCTCATCAACATTATAATGACATGATGTTTGAACAAACATTATTCAAAGACATGCTCTAGTCTATGGATTATTAGGTACCATCGGAGATTGAAAATTTGATATAAAGAAACTACCATTTACCTAAATTTACAGGTAGAAACTAGAAATAGGGAGGGAAAAAAACCTGTTTATTGATCTACCTGTATTTGTTGTTGTGTTTATCACTATAACAACGGGTCACCTTGATAGATAGGCTTGTTTTTTTATTTAGAGAAACCAAAGAGTGAGATGAGAGGCACAAGTGGTTGATGTGTTTACAGATATGCTTTTATATGTTAAGGCATCGTTTTTGAGAATGTTCTATATAAATCCATGTTTTTAGGTATTAAAAAATTATATACAAAACTCAGCATTATCAATAAAAATGCACTTAACTTGGGACAGATAACATGTAAATATGTGAGAGGAATTGCAAGCACAAATTCTTAAAAATACTTATTATAATTACTGTGTAAGGGAATATTTAGAATAGGTGGAATTAATCTAAGAAGGCTTCTTGCATGAGAACAACTTTGGTGCAAGACCTGAAGTGAATCAATCTGCTTTGCACTGAAGACTGAAGCTCTCTTTTTCTCCGCCTCAGGAGTTTGGCTATAAAGTGACCTAGTAGAAAGAAAATGAGATAAGTGTCAGGCCTATTGTAGATTTTTGTTATTAGATGTTAACAAAATACTCAAAATAAGGTCATTTGTGGTAGCTGATTCTGAAGCGCCTATAATTTTCTCTATGTTTTCTGCCTTTGGGAGTTGACTGACATAGCAATCATTTTGACCAGTTCCTTGGAGTGATTAGAAGCACTTACATTTCAGAACCTTGGAGAGCTACCAGCAGATGTAGGTTTATCAACCATTCAAACGATTTGAGGCTACCTGGTTTCATAGAAAATGTTGACTGGACTGCTTAAGAAGTCTAGTCAACAACTACCCAATAACTGTAGTTGTGCCTTAAAATATTTAACAGTTTCTCCACTGATAAATATTGTACTCATTGTTTTTGCTCTTGTAATTATTTCTTCACTAGTCATTTTTGTAGGTATAGTCTTCTGTCTTGGTGTTTTTACTTCTGTACAGATAAACTTCTAAATTTGAAATGCTGGATTGGTTTGCATCTTTATAAAATAAGAGCAATACTTATTTAATTCCCAGCTCTCTCTTATGCCACCACCCATGAGTCTCCTGTAACATATGTAGCACCTCTGAAATGAAATATGAGCTTTTTCAGAAGACAGTGGAGACATGCATTTAGTAGAGTTTTGTAATATGTATTCCATCATACTAATCTCAGGCCCTTAAAAACATTTTATTATGGGGATGAGGTGAAAATATTTTGAATAATTCCAGGAAAAAGGAATACCTTAATGGCATGTGTTTTGAAGAAATTAAAGTAAGTATAAACAAATGCATTAATATTAAGGGTTCTTTGGCACAAAATAGTATTAGCATGATTGAAAACAGATTGTGTGGCTCTTTAAACAATGGCATATCTGAAAATAGCATGCTGTTATAAGTGTGCTTCCGTTAGGTGTCATGGTGTCAGCCTCAATCATGAAAAAGTTTTAATTTGGTTTTTAACACTGTAATGAAACATTTTTGTTTTAATAATTATCTAAAAATCAAATTCTAATTTTATAACCTATAATGTTATTATAACTTTCTCAGAATAAGGACAGATCATATGTTAGGTCACACAACAAGCTTCAATAAATTTAAGAAGATTGAAATTATATCAGGTATCTTCTCAGACCATAAAGGTATGAAACTGGCAATCAAGCACAAAAAGAAAACTGGAAAAGTCACAAATGTGTAAACACTGCAAAACATACTACTACACAACCAGGGGTAAACAAAGAAATCAATGAGGAAATAAAAAAATACCTCAAGTCAAATCAAAATGGAAATACAACATTCCAAAATCTGTGGGATGAAGCTAATACAGTATAAGAGGAAGTTCATACCTGGAGAAACAAGAAAAATCTCAAATAAATAATCTAACATATTTCTAAAGGAAGTAGAAAGAAAACAAATGAGCCAAAAGATAGAAGAAGAATGGAAATAATAAAGATCAAAGAAGTGAGTGGAGTAGAGATTGAAAACAATAAAAAATATCAATGAAACCAGGAGATGGTTCTTTGAAAAGATAAACAAAGTTCATAAATTTTTAGCTAGAATTATCAAGAAAAAAAAAGGGCTCAAATAAAATCTGGGATGAAAGAGAAATTAAAATTGATATCACAGAAATGCAAAAGATCATAAGAAACTACTGCAAACAATTATACACCAACAAATTGGACAACCTAGAAGAAATCGATAAATTCCTAGAAACATACAACTTGCCAAGACTAAATCATGAACAGTAACTCTCAATAGTCCAGTAACTAGTCAGGAGAATGAATCAGTAATGCAAATACTGCCAGCAAACAAGAGTCCAGGACAAGATGGCTTTACAGATGAATTCTACCAAAAAAAAATTCATATACCTAATACCTGTCCTTCTCAAACTCTTCTAAAAACTTGAAAAATAGGAATGCTTCCAAACTCACTTTACAAGGTCAGTGTTACCCTGATACCAAACCTGACAAGGATACCACATAAAAAGAAAATTAGAGGCCATTATCACTGATGACCATTGATTTAGATATTCAGAAAAAAATATTATCAAACCAGATTCAACTGTACATTTACTCCGTCGGACGCAATGCAAAAGTTACGAGATTGGGCACAGTGCATCTACTAGATGCGTGTATGAGATTTATTTATTTAAATCGAAAATGAATGAAAATAATAGCATGCTTATTATTTATTCAGAATGAAATTTTAATTTGCCATGAAGTAAAAACAATATATGTTTATTATATAAATTCAGTATAAAAATCAACAGAAATTCAAAACAATCTGTGGGATCAGTTGTGCCAATGGAGGGTTAAAGGATCATACATCATGATCAAGTGGGATGTATTCCAAGACCACAAGGATGGTTCAACATTCACAAATCAATCAGTGCAATATACTGCATTAAAAAATGAAGGATAAAACTCATACGATCATCTCAATAGACGCAGAAAAAGCACTTGATAAAAATGAATATCGTTTATGACAAAAAAAAAACTCCCAAGAAAGTGGGAATAGAGGGAGCACACCTCAACAAAATAAAGGTTATATATGACAAACCCACAGCTAACATTATAGTCAGTGGTGAAAGCTGAATGCTTTGCTTCTAAGATAAGGAACAAGATGAGCATGCCTTTGTTATTTAACATAGTATTGGAAATCCTAGCCAGAGCAGCCAGGCAAGAAAAGGCATCCAAATTGGGAAGGAAGAAGTAAAACCGTCACTATTTGCAGGAGACTTGATACCACAGAAAACCCTAAAGACTTCACTGTAATATGTTAGAACTAATAAATGAATTCAGTAAAAAGAAAAATCTATACCTTATTTATATTGCTTGTACTACTCAACCATAAAAAAGAAAGAAATCGTGCCATTGGCGACAACATGGATGGACCTCAAGGGTATTATGCTAAGTGAAATAAGTCAGGCAGAGAAAAAACAAATATTGTATGATTTATATATTATATGTGGAATTTAAAAAAAAAAAGCAAAGATCTAAACAAAACAACTCATAGATACAGAGAACAGACTGGTGGTTACCTGAGGGAAAGAGAGTTGGAGGGTGAAAAGGGTGAAGGGGATCAATTGTATAGTGATACATGGTAACCAGACTGATAACTATGCAGTGTATACAAATATTGAATTATGTTGTTCATCTGAAATATATGTAATCTTGTAGACTAATTTTACCACAATAAAATAAAAAGGCATTAGATAAAAACTGAGGTGATATGAATAAAATACGGACTTTAGATAATAAAAATAAAGTATAATATTGCTAAAGTTCACAGGTCAGCAAAGAGTAATGCTAGCCATGGGTTTTCTAAGCTAACAGTAAAGTCATTTTTTTAAAAAAATTTTTTTCTGTTGACTTTCCTTCTATTGAATTTCTGGTATAAGGAACTGATGTGGGGTAATCTTGCAAAAGATTTTAAATCCCCTTAAATTTTAATATAAATTTTATTATTTTTACACAAAAATCACTTTTGTTTATCTCTTTTTGCTTAAACAGCTAAGGAAGATTTAACCCAGAGATGCTTGACCTTATGAACTCTGCTAAGTTTTTTAACAGGCTCATTTTTTTGTAAAGAGGCAAGACATAAATAAGTTTAAAAGTAAAGCTGTTAATCTTTTGACCTACACTTAGCAAACCCCAGAGAGAGTGATAGCTACCTGAAGAATATAAGAATAAGTGAGCGTGTATCTCTCTGTGTGTACATGTGTTAGAATGCTTTTTACTAATTATTCATATAATTTATGTATTTTTTCTATTCATCATCAGAATAATGGCCAAAATCATAATGACTAGCTTAATGTAGGAAAGGATCTGTCTAATAGAATTTTACCAGTAACAGTGTTACACTTACTAAAATGATGTTTTGATATTGTCAGTGAAGTAACATGAAAGACATTACATAAATCACCCCTTAAAAAAAAGAGAGAGAGAGGGAGACATTGTGACTCGCATTTTCTTTAAGGCTGTGGTCACAAAGCAAATTGCCACAAATTTGCTAGCAACTAATTAGTTTATAAGATGACAACAATTTAATAGAGCTAACATCATTAAATTTTGAAACTGGGACAAAACAGTGTTATGGCCAGCAGTTTATATTTGTCAAACTTAATTTGGCCAACTTTAATTTTCTAAATTGGGATTTTTGCTGGTACGGCTGTTAGTGCCTGAACTCGCTTCTAGGTCTTGGTGAGCTTAGCCTAAAACTTGTGTGAAAAAGGCCAGTCATGAGTTAAATCCCATTCTTACTCTATTCTTGTTCAGTTTCTGTACAACTACCCACAACAATTTCTTTGCAATCTTTAAAACTCTACCAATGGGTGAAGGAATGGTTTGGTCCATATTCTTCATTTGTGTATATCATGTGTGCATTCATCCTGCCAACCCACACAGTATGTTAGCATATTTTGTGTGGTTTTTATAATGTCCCTATTAGTAAATTTCCTGAAAAAAAAGAACTGTGCCCTATTTTTTCCAGCTTTATTGATATCTTATTGATATAGAACACTGTATAAAAAGTGTATAACGTATAGATTTGATGCACATGCGTATATTATAAAAAGGTTACCACCATAGTGTTAGATTACACCTTGGTCTCATCACGTAATTACCATTTTTCTTTGTGGTAAGAACCATTAAGATCTGTTCTCTTAACAACTTTCAGATATTTAAGACAGTATTATTAACTAAAGTCAACATATACTACATTAGATTCCCAGAAGTTGTTTATCTTACAAGTTCATACCCTTTGACCAACTGCTCCCCATTTCCCCCGTCCCCCCAATCCTTGGTAACTGCCATTCTACTGTTTTTATGAGTTCAGCGTTTTTAGGTCCTACACATGAGTGATATGAAACTTTGTCTCTCTGATTTATTTCACTCAGCATAGCACCCTTAAGGTCCATCCATGTTGCCACAAATACTATGCACTCTTCAGATTCAACCATCTCTCATGTTTATCCCCAACCTACAAGGACCTAGCAGAATGCTTTGCACATAGCAAATTCACCCATCCACTCACTGAGGTACTCACTGCCATGCCCTAGAATTAGCTAATAATAGAAGTTTGGTCAAAAGAGAGGAGAGTTTTATAACAAAGAAATGTACTTTAATCATATAAATGTTTCTGGGTAGTTTCTCACTCTATTTTTTATAGCACTGTTTAGTTGATATTTCCAAAGGTCAGGAGACTTCGATTTTCCCTTTGCGACCTTGTGGAATTCATTGGGTCCTTATCTTTCCTCAATTTCTTCATCTTTAAAAGGATACTCACAGATGTGCAACTATCCTTATAAGAGCACTGTAAGAGTAAAATTAGGAAAGAGTTGTGAAAAATAGATTTTTATAAATGTTTAGTTTGGTAAAATTGGAAAAGAACACATTGATCCTCTACATATACACACATATACATGAGTGTACATATGTATGTACGTGTGTGTGTATATATATATAAAATACATGCAGCATTTATTTAAAACGTTTTCATGTAGTCAGACCATAAGTTATATTGATTTATTGTGTCATGAAAACATTTCAAATAATGTTTTTTTATATAATTCCTGCATTGAGAAGAAAATATTTTCACATGCTTTAGGATGCCAGGCCTGTTAAAATGAGATTTGAATAGCTCAGGCTTCACTGAGAAGTGGCTGCAGCTCTGTAATACTTTATTGAGGTCAGACTAAAAATAGAAGCCAGAGCCTTATTTATATTGCTATCTCTTAGTGACATAGCTATGAAACCATTTCTGCCGTCTAGACCCTCGTTGATTCAGTGACGGCTGAGGCTAGCCTTAAGATTGAGCTTAGTTATGGTGGAAATAGTTGATAACCTGGTTTGCTTCTGTAGCTTTCAATGTTTTAGCCCTGTATAAGAGAAGTATTTTATATCAAAACATGCAGAGGTGTACAATTCACAAAAATACTGAGGCAACAAATGCCCATTTTGCACTGGTAGCAACAGTGCCAATTTAGAATATGATTTTTGTATTTAAATTCCCAGGGATAAGGCTACCATGTTTAAGGTTTTAGTCTTGTTCAACCCCTCTATAGATTGTGATGAATCCCGGCAGCAGAATATAAGAAAAAAGTTTCCACATATTGCTGTTTTTCAGTTAAAATCGGGTATCATTTTTATAAGTATTTGAGAATTCACACATACTGGAGCTGTCATGGTGATTCAGGGTTTGGGGGAGAAACATTTCCAGTTTTATTTGTTATTTGCTTTGCAAAACTCAGCCTTTATGAGTACATATTTCTAGAATTTTATTGCTATAGAACTGCTACTCCTCAGGTTTTCGATTCACACTAAAGAGGACTAGTAAGGTTTGGGAGTTTGTTGTATTGTGATATGTGTGTGTGCATGCACTTAAATTTTAATGTGTCCTGATGCTATGACAAATTCACTCACGTATCCAACAGAGTCTGTGAATTAGACCAGCTTTTTCTGACTTTATCACTATAAGTCCAAAGCTTCAGATACAGGTATGAAGTATCTATTGAAAATAATCAGAAAACAGAATTGTATCTTAACAGGAAGCACTGGTAAGTGATGGTATGAATGGTGGACTGGAATATGCCAGTTATACAGATATAATGCCATAGTAACTGGAATAATCACAATAAGAGTAAGTTTATTAGGTTTATTAGCTCATTCTTACTTTTGGAGATTTGTCAGGTTATTGGTAACAGCATTCCTAGAGGTGATGGTAAAACAAAACCATTATGGTGATAATGACAAAGCTTATTTGAAAGTTTTTAGGTGCACTTTCAGCAAGTTACATACAATATCTACCAATCCTCATAGCAAAATTATAAATTAAATGGTATCATTCACAGATGAAAATGTAAGTTTCACAGAGATTAACTTGCCCAAGGACCTGCAAATTATGCAGAACAGAGCTGGTACAGAGAGCTAGCGCAGTCTGACTCCCACGCTCAGGATTTTAACTCCTCTCCATTTTCTAAAAAGAATGGTTAGAACAACTGGTTGCCTAGAGTATAGACTTTGAAGTTTGTGTGAACTGGAAAGATCTGAGGACCTATCATGTTGAAATGATTAAGCTTATTCTGTGTAGCTTTTTTGTGGCATAACTAAGACTAATTTATGGATGTTGCAAGCAGGAAATTTTCAATTCTGCTCTTTTTGTTTAAAAAAAATTGAGAAGCTTCTAGAAGGAATGAACTCCCTGTCATTCAAAATGATTGGTCTCAGACTTGAGACAAAAGTGGAAAAGATGCTCATGAGGGACAGAGATACTGGGCTAGATAATTTCTAATTTCTGCCCACTGCTAAGATTCCACACGTTAGACTTCAGTTATTTTGTAAGCGTTGATTGGTGGAGGCAAAGTGGAAAAAAATAATTCCTACCTTTGGAGATTGGTACATACAGAGCTTCCACATTATTCTGGTTACTCTAGGGGCAAAAGTATCAGCAAATTCTTACACTCAAACATCTTCTATTAGTTCTTATCAGATATTATACTGTGGTTAGGGAGGTACATTTGCTCTTTTTGGTGATAAAAAAATTTCAGGTAGAAGTTGGTATTTTAAAAAGCCCTTGAAGTATTGGGTTGTCGGAAAAGTCATGACATCTTTTTTCTATGTTTTTCGTTGCAGAAATGCGTCGTGACTTTTCCGACAGCCCGATAAAATGGTTAGCTTTTGAAATAGGTTTCATTCTAGACTTGTAATTCTGAAATTCTTATAAATCCCACATCCTCTCAGGGAGCATAAAAATGAAATGCTCTACTTCAATGTTACTTGAAATTTCAAAGTAAATAACATATTTTTAATTGCATACTAAGAACAAGATGTAAATACAGATCTTTGACTTCTAAGGATACATAATTTTTCAAAAATTTAGATAACTGGGAGTTGTTGGGCCCATCTGCTTGCTTAAAATATATTTTTTCTACATAGTGTCAGATAAAGCAACATTCAGGTTATATTTCTTGTCAATTATGTTTTACTTAATTTTTTTTAAATAAACTTCATCCACCTAGACAATTCGAACATGTCTTCCTACTCAGTCCTCCCACCCCCACCATATACTACTATTGAGATTCGCCTCTCTTGATGTAAAGAAAATAATTATGATAAATGTGAAAGTAGGCCTTATATTTGGAAGAATGTAAGGGGGAGTGAGTGGTTGGCAATGGGCAGTTTCTTCTTAGCTTGACTGTATTAGTTTATCAGATGAGAAAGAAAGAATGGATACATTTCATAAGAAGTAAGGAATTTTGCCTCTGAAGGAGTTGAAAGTAATAAAATTCATGATACAGAACTGTGAAAACTCAGTGGGATAGATTGACTCTGAAGAAACTGAATTCTCTCAAATGGTCAGTTGAGACTGCTGATTGGGCAGTCAGTGATAAGAGTATCTAGGCTGCAGATTCTATGATAGATCTATAATATAGTGTGGAAAGCCCCGTCATCAAACAAAGAAACCTGCTGTGATGTAAGCAAACTGAGTAACATTGACATGGTGGAACAAGGGACAATGACACACAGAATTCCAAAATGAAACTGTTAGGGGAAGTAAGTACATGTTTTCTATTGCTCTTGGATTGGGTTGGAAGCTCTTAGGGCAGGAGTCCAGGAATTGGGCAAAACTCCAAAGTTTTGATTCCTGTTGATTTCTTAAACAGTTGCTACAAAGGCGGGTGGAGTCCTAGGAAACAGGTTGGATTTAGCTTGGATTTGTGATGACAAGGGCTGGAAAGCTGTGTTTACTGGAATGGAGAGCCTGGGGCTACATCAGCGAATCAGTGGAAAAGTAAACAGCAGGATGTGGTGACAGATTGAAAGCAAAAGGGGGAACTTAAATGAAATTACTGGCTAGTGGCTAACTTGACAGCAAAACAGCAGGACGTAGATTGTGTGACAATTGCTTTCTGTCCAAAGACAGCCACAAATGGAACAGTAATCACAACAGGACATGTCTTTCTAAATAAATCAACATATGTGATAAGGTGTGCATCTAGTGATGGTAAAATTAAAATTGGCCCATAAATTAAGGAATCCAGTTATGATCTATATCTTCTTTTATTTATGCTTGGCTTTTGTAACAAATGTCACCATAGAGAAATTATGGATTTGTGTTAGCCTAACAGCAGGTCTCATTTATTGGTGGCTCATTTACTGTATAACAGGCATTGCGCTAAGTGTTTTACATGCCTAACTTTATTTAGTCCGTATAGGCACCGTTTTCACCGCCTAGTGTATAGATGGCGACACTGAGGTTTAGGAAAGTGAAGACCCTTACCCAACCAAGATTGCGCAGTTAGTAAATAGTAGAGCCAGGATTCAATCTTGTTCTCCGAGAAGCAGGCTCATTCTCTTTAGAATTTGGCAGCCTACCCCACAATTAACTTTCTAATCCTGACCTACCCTAAAGACAAAACCTTTATTCCTCAATTAGCTTGTAGCCCAGACAAAAAGGGAAGATATTTTAGCCAAAACACAAGCACACAAACAGAAGCACAGATAGTTTTTTTGTGTGTTTCAACCTAACACCATCATCATGACTATCAACAACAACCATATTCCAGTGAGGTTTATCTCCAAATTATGTTTTAGTTCTGATTGGCTACATTTTAATTTTGTGAAGTGGCAGTTTTATAAGAAACAGTAGGTCTTGGTGGAATTAGTCCATCTCACATGAACCAAAGTAGGTGCTATGGGGAAAAGGTTATCAAGGAAAAACAAAACACCCTCATGACTTGAGCTGTTTGTAGAAATTGCTTAATGAGTTATATCATTTATACCAGAAAACAAGGATAATAAGGATCAGGTATATTTTATTTTAGGCCCTTTCATTTATTGTGGGCAAGTCACTTAACCTCTTTGAACCTATTTTATCATCTCTGAAATAGGAATGAAAATATCTTCATCTCTGACCTCCTTGCTGAGAACCTCCAGTACAAAGTTTATTAAGGCCATAGACGCCCATGCGGCACTACCCAGGTGTCAGAGGAGCCCTTAGTTTGAAATTTTAATTTTTCCCTTGGTGTTTCACAGTTCAGCGTTAGGTAAACTTTAGCATCTGATACAAGACCTGCTTCTTGACTCAACATATTTCTCAGTGATAAGAAATCTGGCTATCATGCTACCTTGAAATGTTAATTCCATAATGTACATAAAATAATTGGTGTACTGTGAAGATTAATAGGGTGTTTGCTGAACCAATGAAGCTGCTTACAGAAAATCTTTTATAAGCACAATCTGTTGAAAAGACTGATTATTATTTTTATTATTATTAGAATTACAATAACTTATCCCAGTAAGATATTAAAGAATGCACGCTGCCATTTGAGAATTTAAAGTGGAAGAATACATAGCACCATGAAATGACATTGTGTGTCTCCCTCAATTTTGTCTTCAGGACATTTACTTAGCATCCTAAGTGCTTGCTGCTGCTGCTAGCTCAGAAATAAACAATTTGCTGAGAGAATGGATGCCAAGTTTGCCTGTAGTTGCAAACTACAATTTGATTTTTGGCTCTTCCAATAGTATCTTTAAAATGCCTACTGAATTAAAGGGTTTGAGAATCAGTATTTACTGAAGCAGTTATTGGAACTGACAGAAGAGAATTTTTCATTTAGACTAAAAAACAGGGAGAAAAGCACAGATGATATAAGAAAACTGACAATCTAGGAGAGACACTCATTTTTTACTCAAGGGTTTGCCCAAGTTTTGCAGAAAAAGAAAAGATTTATACCGTATGCTAATTTATACTGTTGTATGATTTCTACTTTTATAGAAGAACAAAATGAAAAGCTGTTAGACATGTAGGACATTTATTTGAAATCACTTTATATGCAAGTACTGGAGTCAGAGTAGAGGCAGCAGCATTCACTTGTTTCATGTCCAGGGCCTTGCACAGAGCATGTCATATGCACTTAGTAAACGTTTTGTGGTCAAATAAATGAGTTCTGTAAGCCCAGCACAGTTACTGATTATTGCCTGTATCATCAGTATTCCTAATGATCCTGTGAGATATTTGGATATGCAAAAATTCCCTAAAGTATATGCATTAGCTTCTCGGTATTCTTTGCAGGAAAGTAATCCGCTGTGTATAATTTCCCCCACCTAAACAAGGGATGAGAAAAACAGAAGTTAAGCTAGATTTAAAGTTTTATGTGGAATTGATACTAGAAGGAGAGCCATTTCAAAAGGGAAGGTTTAGAAAAAAAAGAAAGGAAAGGAAGGATGATAAGTTTGGTTTGGGGCATGATGAGTCTGAGATGCTACCATGATATCCAAGAAAAATCTAGTAGGTGGGTGCCGATGATCAGTCAGAATTGGCAGTAATTGATATAGCCAAGGTCGCTTCCATGGGAAATGTCCTTACATGTTTCATTAAAAGGGGGTCCTGGCAACCTATCCATAGAGTTGAACATGAGTCAATCCTGGAAAAGTTTATTGGACCAGAGGATTTACTGACCCAGGATAAACTGCTCAGATTACCTTGATAATATCTTGCATTAGAAACTAGAGCCATAGGATAGGGTACTTGTAGATTTATAGAGAATTGAAAAGAAGGTTGGTACTATGATAACCCAAAATAGGGGCTTCTGTTTGGTGGGAGCAGGACTCATGTATCACAGACATGCCAATCAGGAAGAAGGAAAGATGGCTTTAGAACTTGATTATTTTCCTCTTTCCAGTTCCAGTACCCATGGGTGACCCCCGACACCTCCCCCCCATCCTCCCCACCCCCCATCCTCTCCCCACACACACATCCCGGGCTTTCTGCCCTTGAGGTCTCTGAGGCGTCCCTGTCTTTTTGTGACACAGATTGATTACGACAGCTTGAGGTATAGCTTTAGTAATGATCCTCAGAGGCACAATCAGTAGATTTAAGAATGTTCCTCAGAGGCAATATCAGTAGCCATTAGAGCGTTAGATTGAGCGACAGGAAAAATAAGTCCCCCAATCTTGGTTAATAAGAACAGGCTAGTAATTCAAGTGATTCTATCAAGGAAAATGAAAACCACAAGGAGAGCCAACACAGTCTACATCTAAAGTAGTTGAATGTGCCCAGAAAATTTCTTTAGAACCTCCACAAGCCTCCATTTAATACCCTCTTGCTTTGCCATGATTAACTTAAGTTAAGTGTATATGACTTTTTAAAGTCAATAGTGACATGGGCTAAAACTCTCTTGGGTAAAGCACTTAACTAATAGGTAAAAATCTTTGCTTGGGCACCTCTAATATCTGCTTCAAAAAGCTATTTCACAGGCCGGCCGAGTGGCTCAGTTGGTTAAGAACTCACTCAAGAGTTTGAGCTCTGAGCAACAGCAGTTCGAGTCCCGGCCCGAGCTGAGCAGCCGCTGAGCTGCCAACAGGTAGCAGGATGGCTCAACTTAAAAAAAGAAAACAACAACAACAACAAAAAAGCTATTTCACCCTCAGTTCCAACTAGTGGACAGCTGTCTAATATATAGGCAAAAACACATTGCTTTGTGTATTTACCCATGGATTCTTTCTGTCTCTGTCAGGGCCACAAACAGTCTAACATCTTATACTGGTGAGCCTTTCACATTCCATCTGATGATTGAATGCTATTAACTCTGCTCCCCTGAGAAATTAATGGCAACAAACTGTGTTTGTTTAACCTATACAAGTTGTGTTATGACTGACATATCCATGTATCATTAAGACTCTACTTGTTTCAAACCTGAAATGATTTGGCAGCCATGAAATCTTAATGGAATTATAGCCCCTTCTGAGTATGTGAGCATGTCTATTAGTATCCTCTGTAATAAACACACCATATTTTATTTCAGGCACTTCTGGGACTTTGCATGCCCTTATCCACAATTCAGTCCATGCATATTTATTGAGTAATGTTGTCTAGAGTTCTTCCTGTACATTCCTCTATTTCTCCAGTGTTTTCCCTCCCATTAAAAGGACCATTTATGCCATCAGAAAGGAATGGAGACAAAGACAGAAATTCTGCGTTTGTATATACAAAGCAAATGCCTTTTAACTCACCTCAGATGTATTATAATTATAGCTGGAGATAAAGAGCTGGTTGTGGGATTGGCTGAAAGGATATTTTGAAGCATTGTTTTTCCTCTTTGGAGGATAATACGTATATTTTCTTGACAAAAGGAAATCAGAGAAAGCTTGCTAAATTACAATTTATTTTACCTATCCTAATAGAACCATGATAAAATTTGTAGCCAAACAGAAAAATACTACATAAGTAAAGCAAATATAGGCTATATCCATTGCCTGTGTAAAATGCCAAGATTTGCTCGAGATTTCATCCAGAGAAAGGCAATACTTTTGCAATAATGTGTAATAAAACTGTGATAAATGTTATGTTTGAATGCTCTGATCCGTTCCTGTGATCAAACATCATAACAGGAATGCTCTAACTGTAGCTTGCCTGTCAGTTATTCTGCATAAGGATTGCCACTCACTTTGGCTAAATCTGTTGGTGAACAAGGTCGTGTTCAAGAGGCCGTCTCAGTCACAGCCTTTAGTTCTGTTTGCTTCACCGATTGGCTCATAGATGGGTCTATGGTTAATCACAGGCCATCACAAGGTTCTTGCTAGAGAACTTCTCTAAGAACTCATACATTTCTGCTGGATTTAGCCCTCGTCAAATATCAGTATGGTGCTTTTGGAAGCAACAATGATATCATGTGGAATTGGAATATAATGCCATTTGGAAAGGGACAAAGCCAAGAGATGGAGCACCACATAAGCTTATCATCATATGATCCCTTGGGTCAACACCTGTGCCTGGACTTTATGTCATTTAGAACCAAAAGATACAAGAGTGAATGAGTATGTTCTACCAGTATGTAATTCATCTCTGATAAAGGAGATTTCTGAATCTTGAGAAGTTTTCCTATAATAGTTGATGTATATAAGTATATAAATCAAAGCCTGCAACCTGCTAACATAGGGACTGTCCGCTCCATAACTCTATCTGGTTGGATTTCCATAGAGAAGAGAAAACTGTTTCAGTGAGGAGGAGGAGGAACTATCCACAGCAATGGCTAAAGCATGCTGTTTGGATAAATAACACAGGCCCATTATTGCAAATCAGATTTGGAGAGCTACATGTGGCCGAGTTGACCTGGGCTTTGTAATTCCATTTGGTGCTCAGCTTTGTACTCAGGCAGGAGATCAATCATTGCACCACATGACTCTTGGATAATTTATATCAGAGCAAAAAAATAAAACAAAACAAAACAAAAATAAATGAGCAAGCAAGGGAACACTGTTATCCATATCTTAAAAATGTATTTTAGCCCTTTGGTTTTTCTTGTCACCTCTACAGTCTACTTGCCAATGGAGCAGTAAGGAAATGGGACTAGAGAAATATGCAGATCTTAATATGTTTCCAATAGCGCATGTAAACATGTGTCTGCTGAGCA
>NW_017732417.1:6718-7845 GCF_001890085.2 Hipposideros armiger | reverse complement strand
ATATATATTCATTCTTGTTGATACTGGAATATACCCAACCACCTTTTAAGAAAAAAAAATTACTTTAGAAAAATGATTAAAGGGTAGATGTCTGATTGATATTATCTTTAGAAGTAACTTCTTCCCTGCTTTCCCCCACCCCCACCTAGATATTATCAGATCATGAATTGATGAGAGTATGTTATGGGTAATTTTCTTTTTCTTTCAAAATGCACTATACTTGAGAATGAGACAAGATCTCATTCTGCCCCCTATTAAACACTCAAGACAAACTTCATTTAGTCTGTAGCATTATCTCTTTGGGTTTCAGCTCTAGTGAATTTTCAGTCTGCAGCAATTAACTTTTCTACCACCTAAAATTAACAATATCAGCTGATCACATGTGCAGCTCAGTGACAGGTGTCTGTTGCTAATTTTATGTACATTTATTTTTAATGTTCCACCTTTGAACACCAAACAAACAACATTATAACCAGTAGGGTAATGCACTTGTCAGCCAGAATTTTAAATAAACAAAAGAAAGTTTTTAAATAAAATATGGAAATTTTATCTCTCAAAGGGGCACCTGAACTGTTAGATCAAATGTCAGACATATGGGTGCACTGAAAGAGTTAAGTGAATTAGCAACTGAAGTCACTCAATGTATTCTCATTGTTCTCCTGACTATATATATATATATATATATATATATATATATATATATATATATATCCTTTCAGGTAGAGTGACCATATAATTTATAAATCAAACTGGGACACTTTTGAGAGGGAGTATTCTATTAATAAATATGTTCGAACAACTAGCATAAACTAGAATAGAAGTGGCTAAACAGGATCTGTGTTCACCTTAACTATGATGTTTTTTAAAATAATCATTCAAGTCACTCATTTCATAAATACTTACTGAATGCTTAAGAAGTGCCAAATACAAGAGATGCAATGTACAGACAGTCTCATAGCTCTTATCCTCAAGGGGATTATATTCAGGTGGGAAGTTAAGAACCTATAAGCTCCCCAAGGGGAGAAGGAAAGGCTAATAAAAAGAGTAAGACGAATGACTTTATCTGCTCCATTTTGTGTTTGTGTTCTTACGTTTTTGTGGGGTTTTATTTGTTGAAGTAATAACAC
>NW_017732417.1:2448-2910 GCF_001890085.2 Hipposideros armiger | reverse complement strand
AGTCCCCCTTATGTAGCTTTCTCAGAATGAAATGGGGTAACGAAACGTTTTGTGCCTACACGGTGTTAGGGAAACACACGCTCCTGTGATAAGTGTTTGGCTCTGCTGGTTGTGCTTTCTTTTGTGTTCTGTAGGGTTCATTGACCTTGACTTTGTTAACCTAGATTAGTAGTTGCAATTTCAAAAAGCTAAAGTTTCCAAGCGGGTGCCTTAAATAGTGAATCAGCTAAGTGAGGACTGTGGGGAATTCAGAGGCTCCCCCACCCGGGGGAAGCCCTGCCCAGCGCCATGTTGCTGCCTGTGAATGTGGGCCCAGGGCTGCCATGTTTCTTTTAATAACTTAAAGAATGACTTTTAATAGAGTCTGTGGGACAAATGAAGCTCATTTATTGCCCATATCTAGCCTGCAGGCCACCCGTTTGCTTACTTACTCGTTCATATGCCTCCTTCCAAAAAGGATGT
>NW_017732417.1:0-382 GCF_001890085.2 Hipposideros armiger | reverse complement strand
AAGCCAAGAGCATTATGTAGGTTTAATGGTCAATATATTATGATCCCCAAACATTAGCATCCTGTAGTCTGTTCCAGAGGTTCATTAACGGAAGTTGAAATTGCTTCTTTTGATATTGTATTAGGCATATAGAAGAATTCCTAAACAGTCTCTCCTGGAGATTCAGAGGGAGATACTGGACTTTGCCTTGTAAGGAAGCTCATATTTCTGTTGTTGGACCAAGGGCATTTCACATAGTGGTGCATTAGAAATATTTTCAACAACAACAACAACAAAAAATGAAAATGTGGGAGGGCCCCCTTCGAGAACCTAATCCATTGTAATTTGGGTCTTGAGTATCTTTGACTTGGAAATAAAGGATTAGTTATGTTTAGTGCAATGG
>NW_017732416.1:559255-560234 GCF_001890085.2 Hipposideros armiger | reverse complement strand
CAGTGGCTGCGGAGCTGTAGGAATCCAGGACATGGTGGAGGCGCTTGCAGCATCAGGGAAAGCTAAGCTCAGCCTCTGGGCTGACCGTCCCGCCGGAATGCCACAGGAGCCCAAGGGCCCGCGGACTCTGGCAGTAACCTCTAACCGGTCGAGCAGGAGAAGAGAAAAGCCAGGAGTGTGGAGATGCAGCCCATACCCCGCAGCTGCGGAGACACCAGCTGCAGCGCAAGGGTGGGCTCCTGGATCGCAGCAGTTGCTCTGCTGGAGCGTTTGAGCTCAAAATGGTGAGGGTTTTTTTTTTCCCTTTTTTTCCCTCTTTTTTCTCAGACAGAAAAAAAAACAAAACTGCATAGATAAGAGCCCACCCTCTCCCTCAGAAACCTTGGTCAATCAAGAATGCTATACCCAGCAAAGCTGTTCTTCAGAAATGAAGAGATAAAAACCTTCCCAAACAAACAAAACCTGAGACAGTTTATCACTACTAGACTTGCATCACAAGTAATGCTGAACGGAGTTCTTGAAGTGAAAATAAAAGGATGCTAATTAACATTGTAAAAAACATATTAATGTAGTTGTAAAACTCACAGGTAATGGTAAATATGTATTCAAAGTCAGATTCTCTAATACTGCATAATCTAATGGTGCATAATTCACTTACAACTCTAGTTCAAAGGTTAAAAAGCAAATTTATTAAACATAACCATAATTGTAATAGTGTCTAACTGAATACATAAAATTTTAAATATGTAAATTGTAACATCAATAACCTAAAATGTGGGAGTGGGGAAAGAGAAGTAAAAGTGTAAAAATTAGGAACACTATTGAAGTCATTATCAACTTAAAAGAGGATGTTAAAATATATTTTATATGAGCCTCTTGGTAACTACAAAGGAAAAACCTGTAATAGTTACACAGATAAAGGAGTCAAAGTATACCACTACAAAAAGTCATCAAATCACAAAAGAAGAGAGAAAATAAG
>NW_017732416.1:555281-556495 GCF_001890085.2 Hipposideros armiger | reverse complement strand
ACCACACATGGACTTACTTACTGATGGACTCACTCCCTCTCAGCACCAGCACTGGGGCAGCAGCTTGAAAGGTGCCAGGGACATATGGGGAGGAACTGAATTGTCTAACTTTAGGGAGAGCTGGAGGGGCAGCTTTCTCCAGGGTGGAAGAGTTGTTGGAAGCCATTGTTTCTTTGTTGAGCCCTCCCCCTCATCATTCAGAGGCACACAGATGCTAATCTGAGTCTCCATCAAATTGGCTATCACCTTTCATCTGCCTCACCCTGGTGATTCCCTGAGACCATGCCCCACCTGCTTCCAGTGTTTTTTCCATATAAACAGCCTGCCTTGACTCATGCTGTAGACTTCCTTAAAATCTCTCAAAGGTTCACAAAACCCAAACAAGCATTATCTGGCTTTGGTGTGTTCAGACCTAAGCAGCCCTAAACCAGGCACTAGTGGCAGCCAGCCTTGGTCCATGGCTTGCCTCTCAGGGCACCTCCAAGCACAGCACAGATGGCAGCCATCTCTGGATTGCTTTGTAGCTCATGCCAGATGGCCCCAGGCAGGGCACAGACTGTGGCTGAACTTGGCCTGCAGTGGATCCCCTCCCAGGAGACCCCAGTGGACAGCTTTGGGCTGGGCCAGAGCATCACCCAGCCACCTCCAAGGATGACACACTCAAAGGGCAGACTAGGCAGTCACCAGAGTTCTGCTAAAGTGAACCCTGCCCTATAGCCTCTCCATAACAGCTATTCCACTGGAGTCACAGCCAGCCTCACAACTAGTCAGCCTGAGTATCAGTGATATGCAAACAGCAATCAAGTCTCAATTGTAACTGGAGGGCATTCAAAACCCACACAAAAGACACAACTAGAGCACCTGGCTCTGGTCACCAGGCACTACTGGGCCCCATAGGACACCTACTACATAAGGCCACTCTACTAAGACAGGGAGGCATAGCAGCCCTACATAGAAACAGACACAGGGAGGCAGCCAAAATAGGGAGACAGTGAAACATTTCCCAAATGAAAGAACAGAACAAAGTTTCAGAAAAAGAACTAAACAAAATGGAAACAAGCAATCTATCAGAAACAGAGTTCCAGACACTGGTTATAAGGATGCTCAGTGATCTCAGGGAGAACTTCAACAAAAAGATAGGAAACATAAAAATGGAAATAGAAAACATAGAAAAGAACCAGTCAGAAATAAAGAATACAATAACTTAAATGAAG
>NW_017732416.1:547081-550576 GCF_001890085.2 Hipposideros armiger | reverse complement strand
TTATGTGCCTGCCATCATGATTTAAAACATGAATCTTCCCTGATTAAAACCTTTCTTCTGATTAAATATGGGAAAGTAAAGCCAACACAAGATTCTCTCATGTAACTCTTAACAAAAATGAACAAAAAAATGAGGGTTAGGGTGGAAAGTAAACATCAGCAACAACCAAGCAAACAAAAGGAGAAAACCTACTCCCATAACAATAAAAAGCTGGAAGCTGAGGAAACAATATTCTGACACAAAATGTCCCCAAGTCTCCCAGAGGTAGTACTGGAGATTTAATAAAATCTTGAAAATTTCTGTTGATACTCCCAATGTGGAGAGAAAAACTTTAAGTGGAGTTCTCCCATCTTTTCCTTCTTATGAGGGAAAATGTTTGCTGGGGAGATAATTGTAAGAAGTGGATAAACAGGGCTGGCTCTCTTTGATGAAGTGAAGACTCTAAGACTCTACACTAAACTGGGGAAAATATTCCAAAGCCCAAGGATGTCTCCTCAATAAAAGAAGATATACCTTCAACTAGATACAGTGAACAGAAATATGAAATAGTCAAAATAATTCATCTGTAATATCTCAGTGCAAAAAAGTCTGGACCAAACTCCCTATGTTGGACATAAACAAGGTGAAAACATATGGTGTGGTAACCATGTAAACATTTTACAAAGAGAAAAGGAATGAAAGGAAGCAACATAGCAGGCAAGATAGGTGAAGAACCCAGTTTGCCCAAAACCATAACCAGGAAAGAGAAGAGAGTTCCCCATGAGCACTTTAGTCTACATAATAATTTCATAGGTGTGTTAATTCAAAAAGACAAGATAAATGAGATGAGAAGTGAGGCTGCAAAACTGAGAAAATAAATTGAATACTAATTCAGCTGAAAATCAAATTACTGACCAAAAAAAAGGGTTTGGGATAATCCCAAGAAAANCAAAGAAAACATTGTAATAAGTAAAAAAGCTAAGCTCAAAAGACTTTCATGTAAATCATTTCTTTTATATGACATTCTGGAAAAGGCAAAAATGGGAATACAAAAATCATATCAGTGGTTTCCAAGGGCTACAGTGGATAAGCAATGATCTACAAAGTGGCTTGAAGGAAACTTTTGGAATGTTGGTACTGTTCTGTATCTTGACTATGAAGGCAATTGCACAACTCTGTAAGTTTGTGAAAATTCAATGAATTGTACACCAAAAAAGTGTGACTTTTATTATATATATTATATTTCACTAAACAAAACAATTACAATAAATCCAAAATTAATTTCATATAAGTCATCTTGTGAATCATGATTTTAACGATATCTATGCAAATTGAATGAGAGCAGAATTCAATTCATTATTTGAATTATTGAAATTTATTTTTGTGATGGATTTTCAGGTGAACAGAATCCATTTTCCTAAACTGCTTACCATAAATAAAAGTTGCTAAAAGGTGAAGCATTATTTAGCACTATTGTCAATGATTAGCATCTATGGTAATTGCCTGTGACATGGTTTAACATTTATTTATACAAACATTCAAGAAATATTTCTTGAGCATTACTAGACTACAGGCCTAAAAGGACTCATTTCTTTTTAGTTCTGGGCCAGTAGGATACCCTTCAGTCTTCTTTAATAATAAACTTTAATAAGGTATGATCACTGAGACCAAATCTTAGAAAAAAAACTTAAAATTTAGTTTCAGGTGATCTATAACAGTAGAGTTGTTTAATATTAGAAAATAATATCATACAATATGGTGACATCACAAAAACTGTAATTACTACACTTAGAATGAATAAAACTTATTGACATTTTAAGTGGCCCAGATATTATAACTCTCAGGTTACTCAAAATTAAAATACTAAAAATGTAATATAAGATCTAAGAACATTATTTATTTTAATTTTATTTTAATAGTAAATGGAAACAAGTTATGTACATGGAATTTTTAGTCATAATCTCTCCTCTGGAGGATTTCTCAGACTGGGAGCTAGTGGTCCAAGGTTCTAGTCCCACATATGCCAATACTTTACATTTTCCCTACTTCTCATCTTCATGTTTGAAATAATTAAATAGCCCAGCAATTTCAAGAGGGTCTTACTGTGAATATGAACTCACCAATGCTTTGAGAGTCTCCAAAAGACAAACAGTCTACACAGGGCTGTCTTTGTGGTTGTGTGACCTATGCCCCCAGCTTAGAAGGGCCTGCACATAGTTGAATGCTCTGCTGTAACTGTCTTGAAATTCTTAATAATTTTTTAATAAGGTCTCTACATTTTTTACTTTGTATAGGGCCCCACAAATTATGTAACTAGTCCTAATTTTATAAATACGAAAACTGATGTGAGGATGCTGAGTTAATCTGAGTGACAACTTGGTTTGTGCATTTGACTAAAAACTAACCAAATTTATCTTGAAACACTTTAGTTAAGAAACTGCAACTGGAAAACTGGGAAGCTCATATAATGTCTAGCAACTTCTGGTAAGATAGACATTTTGCAAGGACGATTCATTGCCTGAGGGTTTTTACCTTCCTATTCCAGGTAAAATAGGGGAGAAAGAAAACTAAATAGATTTTTCTCCTCATGTGATCAACTGTCTTTGTATTTAAACTTGGTTTTGCCTAGATTTTTATTTTAATCTTTGGTCAGTTCTTCCTCCTAAGAAGTTTTACATATTCATTTATTTATTTATTCCTCCAATAAATAAATGATGAGTGTCCACTATGTGCCAGTCATTGTGCTTAACACTAGATAGAAAATAGAAAAACACAAAATTAAACAAAAACAAAACAAGAAAACAGCCTTCTTCCCTCATGAAACTTAAAGTCACCAAATTAATCACTCCTAATCTTCCCATTTACAGCCTTCATAAATTTGTTACATTTTCTTCCAGGGCATTAATTTTTTAATCTTTGAACCTGAAAGAACAATATGCTACCTATCAACTTTTTCAGTAGCAAAATAGTATAAATGATTGTGCCTTTTTTAATGTGAAATTTTACTGTTTACTAATGAGACAAAGTTGGTAAAAAAAAAAAACCCCAAAAAAAACATCGTGCCTGGGCTGTATGAAAGGTATCCGGTAAATGTTTAGTATTGCTCCTAATCTAAACCATGTCACCATTCTTCCCTGCGTATTAATTGGCATGCGCTATCATGGTCAGTCTTGGAACTGGCTGTCAGCCCAGTCAGCCCAGCAGCCGTCAGGGCCCAGGGCAGCAGTGTCTTTTATAAGTAGGCTAAAAAGCATTTGGCTTGAATCTCAAATGCTGAGTCTTTCTGCAAGATGGCAAATACATAACCCAAGTGCTTTGAAGCGGAGCTGATTTAAAAAGCATTAGAGCAAGTGAAAGTTCTCTTAATTGTGGTCCAAACGAAAACCAGTTGGTCCCCTGCAGTCTTTTTTCATCCTTAGTGGTATAACTAGGCTCTTTGGTTCTGAAAAAGCATCTCTTGTGCATAAGCCATAACACAAAGCAGCAGAGGCCTAATACCTATTTCCATACCAACTC
>NW_017732416.1:543009-545316 GCF_001890085.2 Hipposideros armiger | reverse complement strand
TGAGTGGCTCATTGATTAAGAGTTGGCTTGGGAGAGTGAGTTCTGAGTAGCAGGGCTACCAGTTCAGATCCCACATGGTCCAGTGATGCTGTGCCCTCTACAGCTAAGATGGTGAACAATAGCTCGACCTGGAGCTGGGCTGCTGTGAGTTGCTGGTGACAGCGTAGGCTGCAGTGGGGCTGCAGTGAGCTGCTGTAAGCTACTGTGAGTGGCCGGCAGCCGGCATGAGCTGCCGTGAGCTGCCATGAATGGCCATCCAATGGCCAGCAACCGATCTGCCTCAGCCAAGAAGAGTGCAATGATCATAATACCTACATGGGCCAGTGAAGCAACGTCCTCCACAACTAGACTGAAGAACAAAAGGACAGCAACTTGTCTGTTCCCCTTCCCCAATTCCCTAACACTGTTCCCTCCCCCAATTTCCCAATAAAATCTTTTAAAAAATAAATAAATTACATATACAGAGGGTGCCAAAAACATGTAAACACTTTAATAAAGGAAAAAATGATTAAAATTGTAATATTCAATATATATGGATAACTAAAGATGAATACAAGTCACGGTTGACTTCTGCAATTACAAGAGGAGCTCAGAGTGTTTACCATCAGCATCCAGACAATTCTGATTACGGCAAACTACTGCTTGAGCAACGTTGACCAAAGTGTCCACTTGTTTACATTTTTTTGGCACCCCCGGTATATAATTTCACGTCACAATGACTATTTTTTCTTTGTCCTTTTTACTTTTCAAAAAAATTTTATCCATGTTATTGTAGGTAAATATAGTTCATTCAATTTGCTTTGTGCAACATGAAGTTATTAACAGATACATGTTGAGGATTATTATATTTCTCTAGTGAATTGTGCTTTATACCTTTACCATTGTATAATTACTTCTTTTTCCTTAATAATGCTTTCTGTCTTAATATTTTTGTCTGAAAGCAATATTGCTACTATGATATTGCTTTGTGTTTGTGAGAGTGGATGTTGTGTGTTTTAGTATTTATTATTAGATATTATATCTTTCCCCATCCTTTTGTTTTCAAATCTCTGTGTCATATACTTGTATTTTCCTGTAAGCTGCATATAGATGTATATTTTAAACCCAGTATGAGAATCTCTGCTTTTCAACAGGTGAATTCAGTATCTTCATTTATTTGGGTTACTGATACATTTGAATTTATTTCTGCTCTTCTATTTNCAAAGACAAGTTTTGGCTGTCCCTTAGGTATAGAATCCAAAAGAGAAATCATTCAAAGATTACTAAAAGAAAAATTTCCCTCAAATGAAGAAAATCTTGAATCTGTAGATTTAAAAATGTATACCATGTATATATACCTAGCTTATCTATCGAATATCCATTTCCCTTCCCCCTTCCTAAGAAAATAACAAGTTTTCCTTTAGATATCCACCCTTGCTCCACATGGCTCTTACGCTTTGGGAATACTGACCTCATGTTCAAAGCCAAAGGTGGGTTCTGATTGGTTTAAACCAATCTAGCAAATTTCACTGCCCTGGCCACAGGTATTGATTCAAGTCTGAGTATGTGAACTAAATGTGTCAAGTCAGGTAAATATTAGGATTCTTGCTTGAAATAGTGAAGAAAAATTACTTTGTATTCCAGGAAATATTAAATTTAGAGAGAACTTTTAGAAATATTTCCTGTAGTGCGATCTATCATATACATGTGTGTGTGCTAATATATATACATATACATATATATATATATACATACATATATATATATATATGTATGTATATATATATATATAGTCAATACAGCAATTCTTTCACTTGACTTTCTTTTCTGATAAATTTAGGAAATATTAAATTATATATTTGTATTTCAAAATGTTTCTGGGACTCGCTGGAAATCCATCCTCTTTCTCTAGGATGCTAGAGAAAGCTATTCACAGGGAGGTGTTACACTGGACACAAGACTTTCTAAAGTGGGTGTGCAGGGTGGGAGTGTGGGGTGTAGCTATTGGTAGCTGGGTGCCGCTGCCTGGCACTGCAGGAGTACGGCCCTGGAGAAGCTGCCAGCATTGCAACAGTCCAGTGCCAGAGAAAGCCTGCCAAGGAGACCACCAGAACCAGGAAGCAAAAACCCTTTTCCTTCTCCAATGACAGCTCAGACCCCTCTATTGACAAAGCTTTAGGACCAACTGGCAAAGGAAAAACATTTAAAGAGTCTGGATCAATTTTTCACAGAGCTGTGTAAAAGAATTAATTTGGAACTGAGAGGCAAAAAATTGATAACCAACCTGATACCCACATTAAAATTTTGTATTTTGTGGATTTAAAAAAT
>NW_017732416.1:502953-540707 GCF_001890085.2 Hipposideros armiger | reverse complement strand
CCCTTCTGCATTCTCTTCTTATCTATCTTCCATAGCTCTTAAACTCATTTTCATTTTTCCCATCTCTGTATTTCTATCTGCTGCCTTATAGGTAATTTTCTCAGTTCTGTCTTACAAGTCACATTCTTTCTTCAGCTGTATATAATGTGGTATTTAACTCATCCATGGAGATATCAATGACATGTCTATATTTCTAGAAATTCTATTTGTTCTTCAAATCTATTTGTTCTTCACAATGTGATGTTTTCTCATGATTTCCAGTTTTTTATCATTTTAACCATTTGAAGCATAGCTCTTTTATAGTTTTCCTCAGATTGCTCTGTTATTTCAAGGTGATGGGAATAGTGGTTTTCCTATTTATAGTGTTCGTTGACTCTTTCATGATATCTCCCCATGGAATTTACAAGCTTTAATTGTTTCCCCTTCTTCCTTACCCTACCCCCAGAATACCTGTGCACTCTGGGGTGTAAAAGTCTTACTACAGAATCATTTTACTTTTGCTTTTGGTTTGGAATTATTTTTGATGTTAGTTTCTCAGCTTGGACATTCCAGCATTAAATTGATGATGTAAATTCCAACTTCACATGATTTTTGGTGGCCAAGGGCTTTAATTCATCTTATATTTTCCCATCCAGAATTCTAAAAACTAACACATTTTTTAGTCATGCTACCTGAACCAGTGAGTAGGTTTTAACTAGTCTCCTTTTACCAAGAGAACAGTCTCTTTTTTCTAGGACCCCAGCTTTAAGTAGGGATCTCTGTTCCAGCTCTCTGCCTCACTCAGGCCCAGTGCCACATTTCCCATGTTTACATGGGCATTAAAACCTCAGCCTCTAATCCTCTTATCCAGTCTAATATCTTCCAAAACCATTACAGCATCTGCTCATAAGTCTACTGCTCAAACCTAAAGCTGACTTTATTTCTGACATGTCATCATGCCAGAAATGATCTTTTTTCAAACTAATTTATATATTTAGATTTTTTTATACATTGTATCTATGTCTATGGTTTCAGAAATGTGGAATTAAACGGTGAGTGGACTTTATGTTAATTCCACTGACCTTATTGCCAGAACCAGAATAGAATACATCCTATTTTTATAAAAAGTATTTATCTCTTTTAATATATTTGTATGTGTGCATAGAGAGAAGTCTGGAACAATGTTCACCTAATGGTAATGATTATTATTTCCAGAAGTTTGGATTCACTTTTTTTAAAACTTCATTTAATATGTGTAAAATGTTTGAATAGTTCAATAATTACCTTCTTAACTGAAAAAAAAGTAGTTACATAATAAATGTTAGTGTCTCCCAGGTCTTTTGAACAAAAACTAATCTCTTTAACATGCTAACCAAGGACTTTCATGCTCTGACCTCATTCTGTTTGTCTAGATCCATTTCTCAATAGTCTCCCCATATTCCCTAACTTCTGACTCCCTGGACAACCAACATTTCCCACACATGTGTCCTTTGTCACATTCTCATGACTTCATTGAGGCTCCTCCTTCTCAGCATGTCCTCACGTTCTCAGTAGGTGTCCATATTACTCAAACTTCAAGACCACTTCTTTCTTAAAACCTCTTTATATGCTTTACTTCCTCATTTAGTCTTCCCCAGTTCTTAACATACAACATTTTCCATATTGAATCACATTTATTTATCTGTCTGTTACCCCCTTTAGAGAAGAGCAAAGACCATGTCTAACATTTTTATGCCTCATTAATCAATGAATGAGTTCATGAATAAATACATGAAATGAACATTCACAACTTGCTGAGTTAAAAGCAGGCTTCTTGAAGATTTCACTGTGAGTGGGATGCAGGTTAATTTGAGATGCCAGACAATTTTTTGTGTCTCCCTTCTGACCTTTGCATGGTAGTCAGTTGGGATGTTTTGGTAGCCCTGCATAGCTGTTGAGAAGTCCTTAGAGAAAGAATGGCCAGTGGTATTTTATAATGCCTTACACATTAATTGCCTTTAGTTGTCATAGCATTTTCACAAACAACATTTCATTTTATCCGTTGAGGTAAATAGAAAAATAGTCATGTACCCAGTTTATAAATGAGAAAACTGATGCTTAGAACATTACTGATTTGTCCAAAACATTAGGAAAACAACTTTGACCTATGTCTTCCATTGCCTAGTCCAGTGATGTGTATTCCATCTCTTTTACCGTCGGTCTCCATAACTCTAAAGGTATTCCTGGCCCCCACTAAGGTAAGAGTTATAATGCTAGCCATAACATTGTGATGGTAAGAAAGCCAGGCTTTCCCCTTGAATTTCTGGGTGCCTTCATATGACCCTTCTGGCCTCTAGCTTTTTCATGTGCAGCCTCTGTTTCCTCATCTCCAAAAAGAAAAGGACCTTTACAGTCCATACTCTTGACTGTTTCATGAACCGGAGTCTAAGAACTTGATAAAGGAACAATGCCTAATTTAAATCCTAGACAACTTTCTAGCCACCTTTCCTAGACTTTTTCTGACCGAGACATAGCACCAGGCCTGGAGTGCTGCCATCACAGGAGCCTGAATCTTTTGACCTCTCCATGCTCATGCTGTTCTTTTTAGCATGATTCTTTCTTGATCTTAGATTGTCCTTTCTTTTCAGAGGTCAAAGGGAGCAGTTATGTAAATTAATTAATTAATTAATTCACCAAGCGCAGTGCATAAACCTAACAGACATGGCCCACCTGTTTTTTACTTCACCTGCCTCCTCACACATCAATTGTTTATTTAAAGCTTTATTATCTCATTACTCGGCATATTTTCAACAAAGGCAAAAAGATCCACTCCAATTATCCAACTGAAAAAGGGTCTTTTTTACTGAGACTGTTTTCCCTTGTTTCATTTTCATCACAGTTTAACACCTTGTAGGTTATTATAAGAAGTAGAAAGTGAGTCTTTTTTCTTATGGAATCATTAGACGTTAATTTTACAAAATTGTCAGAAAGCTATACCCTGGGTAAAGGCAGAATAACTAATATCCATCACTTAAAGTTATTTGTGATGCTTCCATCAATGCAAAATAAATGTGTTAAATCAAAATGCTGCTAAAACTGAAAAAGCAAAACAGGGAGACACAATCCATATGCATTTAAATGCCATTTTTATCCAGGATGAGATGGAGCTAACTGGCTTCGATTCTGCACATTGTTTTATCATTTTATTTTGTATGAAAAAAAATAGCGGCACACTTTCTTCCAATAGAGAAAATAAATGTCTCTGCTCTGCTATCAGAGCAGAGAGTGAGAACAGAGCTAAGAACTGCCATCGTGGAAGTTCGTACAGTTGACAAATAAAAACTCACCAGGACTGACTTGTCAGAGTTGACCTATAAATATGGCATGGAGCCGAAGAAGGAAAGTTGAGTAAAACTGCTCAGTTTGTTTTACTTTTCTGGTGAAATGACCATTTGTTTCCAAATAGTCCCAAAGCTCATGTCTTTAACGGCCATTACTCCACTGTACTGGCATGCTGCTTAGGGCTTTGCTTATTCCCTAATTATCAAAAAGAGCTGCTGGAATTCATTAAGAAATTATAAGTAATACCCCAAGTACCTTCAAAACCAAGTTTGGCAATATCCTTAAATCTTGCATCAATGGTAGCCTCCCGTGGTTTGTTCTGAAACAGACTAGAATTTGACAATACTGGAATCACCTGAGCCAAAGATGAGGCAGCCAGTTATTTTCCATTAATTGTTGTTCCCAAGGTTTATTTTTAAGTTCTTCAAATAAGCACATAAGAACAAATTAAAACATTTTAAATAATAAACTATAATCTACAAGTTATGCATAGCTATTTAATTAACTCATATGGTGGAAGTATAAGCCACTTAGATGTTGTAGAAAAACCACACTCTTTATTTGAATTGCTGTAGAAAGTAAAATGTGTAAAAGGTAAGTTAAAAAGTCACATTTAAAAGCTGGCTGGGTGGTGCGTTGGTTAAGAGCTGGCTTGGGACACCAGCTTGGATCCCACATGAGGGCCAGTGACACTGCCCTCTACAGCTAAGATGGTGAACAACAGCTGACCTGGAGCTGGGCTGCCGTGAATCGCTGGAGACTGCATAGGCTGCAGCCCCTGCTGCAGTGGGTTGCCATAAGCTACATGTGGCCGGCAGCAAGCGTGAGCACCTGGCAGCTGGTGTAAGTTGCCAATAGCCGCCATGATCGGCCATCCAGAGACCGGCAACCGATCTGCCTCACCTGGGAAGAGCGTGATGATAATACCAACATGGACCAGTGAAGCAACGTCCCCCACAACTAGACTGAAGAACAAAAGGACAGCAACTTGTCCGTTCCCCTTCCCCCAATTCCCCAGCGCTGTTCCCCTCCCTAAAAAAAAAAAAAGTCACATTTAAGACTCAGATTCTTGATTTTTTTCACTATTCTATTAATTTAACTACTTACTAATCCAAGTTAAAGTCTATGACAGCAATTATTGTTATAACTGTTTTGCTCTGGTAAAAATATTTCTCAATACTGGTTAAAGCCCACCAAAATTCAATGTCAAACTCCAGTGGAATTTTAGTTCAGATGACCTCTAATGTTGGTTATAATGGACTTTAACATCATATTCCATTTTGCTTCCTTGAAAATTATTTTTTTCAGGCAATATAAGAACTATTTTTCTTACATAATTTTTTCTGTCATCTATTTAGTCTTTGATATGCCCCAGGCACAACCCCTTTACATACATTATCTCATTTAATTATCACCACCTTTGAACAGAAAGTATTATTATTCCTTAGTATACTGAGATGTATGCAGAAGGAACTGAGACATAGAAAAATTAAACTTCTTGACTTTAGTCACATAGCTGGTAAGTGATGGAATCCACATTTGATCTCAGAGAATCTGATTCAAAGCCCACACTTCTCACTCATTTGTTACCCAATCCCCCACCACCACCACCACCACAACAACAACAACAAAAACATACACTGTTTTCCTCTATCCTAGCACCTTGAAGCAGTTACAATTTTAATTTTACCTAAGATTATAATTCACAATATACTTCCATAATCAGCTTTCTTCGATATACCATAAGCAGTCTCATCAATACACAACTGGAAAGCATCACAAGCAATTGAAAACATATGTATACACACACACACACACACATACACTATACATACTTTATATATGTAATCTATCTATCTCTCTATCATCTATCTATCTATCTATCATCATCATCTGTCTGGAGCTGGGGGGGACACAGAGAGGCATAGAAAGAGACAGAGGAAAAAGTGAGAAATATTAGAGATCCAGACCCAATGTGACAAGATGATACTAAACAGAGACAAATGCAAACTTCTACAATAATGTCTGTTAGACCTTATGTCCCCACTACCTAACATACTGCCTAAAACATAGTGAAGGAGCGAAGGCTTATTGAATGTTTGTGGAATGACTGAAGGAGACAGTGAATGAGTGGTGAGTGACACTAACAGGTAGGCAGATATGGTTTTACATGAATGAAAAAGACTCAGTGGTCCTCACTGACATTAAGGTCAATATGAGTAAGTGAGTAGATGTAGCCACCAACAGTTGTGGTACAGTACAGCCTGTATTCACAGAAGCCTCTTTCTCAGGCATGGAGGTGTTAGTCTTGACCTCCTTTGTTGCCCAATGCTGTGGGCACCTGGATGGGGAGCTCAGAAAAGAATGAAGGTGATGATTAGAGAATCAAGAAGGCCTGCCAATGGAAAAGAAGACTGAGGGAAACCTAAGATTTTCAAATATTGCAGGGCTGTTTGGGGAAAGGGTTATGCATGATCTGAAGATATGGAGCTAGGAACAACTGGTGGAAACTACAGAGAAGCAGATTTTTGTTGAAAGTTTCCATCTCTCCCAGTGGTTGTGCCCTCCTGCTCCCCACCATTTCCCAATCCAGAGCGAGTTCCAACTCTTCAGAGAAGCTTCTTTCCCTAGCAAGACTGACCTTTGGTAGCTTCTCCCTTTTAGGAACTTCTATTCTACTTCACAACCTCCCCCAAATGATAGCATTGTCTTTGTTCCTTCCTTTGTTCACTCACTGCATTGATAGTGATAGGAATACAAAAATGAATAAGACTATGTTATCATCCTTGGGGTACTTACGTTTGAGAGGGAGACAGAGAAGTAAAACAAAGATGACCGCATACTTGGTGCAAGAGACCTATGCTCTGAGTATTGCTGGTTCATGGAGGATACACATCTAAATAAATCTGGAGAATCAGAGAAAACATCCCAGAAGATGGGGTTTACTTGTTTTTCCCTGAGCTGTATCTGAAGAAAGTTTTTAAACTAAGTGAAGAAAGGATGCTTCAAGTTCAGGGAACAGCTAAGGATCCAAGGGAATGTGTTCTGGGTGGCTGGAGGATACAAATGCCAATTAGGAATTTCCTAAAGCAAGGAGGATCATATTTCTATAATATTTACATCCTTCCAGTGCACACTTCTCAGTACTAATGGATTGTCACTAAATAATTGCTTATTTGACTAGAATAAATATCATAAGGAAGAAGGGACTGTGATGTTCTCTGATCCTCCTATTCAGATTAACAAGAACAGGGCACAAATAGTCAGCTAGTAGTTGGATGAGGGCCACCATTCATAAAACTCTGGACGGTTTGTGTGGCATAATGGAAAGAGCACAAGCTCTGGAGTCAGATAAACCTGGCTTTGAAGCCCAGCCCTGTAACCACAAAAATAACGTATCATCTCTTTTAAACCTCAATTTTCTCATCGTGAGAGCTAATGGTATCTATCTCAAAGGCCTGTTACATAGTTTAAATGAGATAATTAAAGTAAAGTAAGCCCAAGAAAACTGCCTGCTACTATTAAGTGACCCATAAATCATAGATCTGATGAAGAGTCAGAAGTGAGACTTTAAATTGAAAATTAAGAAGTTGGAGAGGGATTTTATTAGTATTGTCATGGGCCAAACCGATATCCATTTCACACCTAATAAAGAAAAAGGGGAATAGGGATTACTAAACCTTGTTAGCACAAGGGGTTCCGATTAGAGTTGCCTTGCTCAGATACCAGTGCAAATTTGTCATTCTCCATGACTAATATTTGTGGCTGACCCTGCCCCCTTTTGTTGGTTGTCTTTCTCTGTGCTGAGAAGCCTATGATGTCCAAAGAAGCAGCAGTCGTCCATTATCAAACAAGTTACAAAGTCTTCTTAACTCAAGCTGGCTATTTCCTTAAAATTATAAAAGAAGGTAGAATGCCAGGAAAAGCTGAATCTAACTGAAGATGCCTATATGGTGACACTATTTAAGCATGAGAAAGGACTAATAATAAAAGGGAAAGCCCACCAACAATGTTCACATGATGCTAAATGATGGTTTTCAGTCAGGTACCAGTGAATTTGCTTGAGTGGAAACATTCATCCCCAAATCTGCAGATGGCATTCATATTTTTCAGTCTGTGAAGCCAGTCAAGTTTGGGTTTGTCTTAGATCAGCCAGGCATGGTAAGCATGGGGAAGATCTCTACATGAGCAATCCCAAAACAAAAGCCTCTCATTTAAGTATTATACTTTTCTTTTATTGTGAAGGAGGCCCTGAAATCAACAGTTAAAATAGAGCTTGTCACTGTGATATGAGACTCATACCATCTACTGCCATCTCTGCTCAAACTTTGGTTTCAAATAACTCTATCCATTGCTACCTGTCTTACCTGTATGCTTGCCCATCTTGCTATACCTCCAGATAAATTAAAGAGACTTCCATTCTCTACTTCAGTCTTTGAGTTATATTGTATTCACTAAACCAAATTGCTTTTCTCATCTACCAGGCCATTAATTTTCTTTTACCTAACCCAGACCAAGGCACCTACATCATGGAAGTTTCCCACATTTAACTCATCCCATCACACACCAGAGCAATCCCAGCCCAGCCATTCCTCCTCCACACTCTGGGAGTTAAGTCATCTGCTTACATTTCAGTTGATGATATGTGTCTGTTTGTCTCCTCTAATGGCTTGTAAGGCGTTGGGGTCGAGCTCATGCCTAATCTTTGCTGCATACATCTGTATACTACTGAATACATCATTACTGTACATTACTCTAACCCAGTGGGGACTCAATAAAAAGTTGTTGACTGACTGATTTAGCATAGGGATGATTATTACGTAAGCCACTTTGGTAAATAAATTTCAAATAATGACCAGCTCACACAAATGTTTTACTAGCTCACCCTCCCCATGGAATTAATATAAAGAATGAAAATCAGCAGTCATTTCTACTTGCCCAACATTAAATGTTAACTCACCCCAAGAGAGTAGCTATTTTCAAGACTAATTTCAAGTAAAAATGTCTAAAATGGTTGTCATTCTTGGTGACGTGCTGGGAGGATTCAAGAACTAAGGTATCAAATCCAGTCACTTTCACAGGTTATTAACCCCAACCCTGAAGACCATTATTTCTAGTATATTACTAATCCTAATTTGAGCAGTTTATTTGAATTCATGTCTATTCAATGAAAGGGACATATTCTCAAGGTCATTCTAACAAAAGCAATTTGATTGGCATTATTTTTTATATAATTGTATACTTTATTGGAATAACATGGATTAGGAACCTTAATTTGATTTATATTAATAATTAAAATAATTTAATATACAGGAATGTAACCATAAAAATAATCACTTGCCTAATTACATACCTGAGGTAAAAATAAATAAATAAATAAATTTTTAAAATAAATTGAACACGTTTCTCTTTTCTTCCCTTTTTGTTATCCTTTTATAATGCCTCAGAGGGAAGAGGTGGGAAGTGGGGAATTTTACAGTACTCTCTGTCAAAGTTATTTTAGCCTTCTGATGTGAGATGGGAAAAATGGAGACTGGTGTGGCTCAGAGTTCAAGGGCAACAACTAGCAGATCAGTTTGGAGTTAATTCCAGTTTCATGGTAGACACAATTTTTTTTACCTAAAACAATGATTTCAAACAGATGTTTTCATGATTGTTATTTTAGGTCTTATCAATGTATTGCATAAATATGCATAAATAGTTAAACTGTCAGTTTGTATTATAAAATTTTAATATCTATTTAAAGTGGTTTAAAAAGTACTGAAATACTTAAGAATTACTATAAAATGCTATCCACTAATTATATTTAGCTTATTTCAGCATGGTCATGAGAGAATGAGTTTGCCTATCCTCTGTCGTGCTATGAAAAGATTAACCTGCTTTTGGTGCTCTGATATGTTTTCAGCAAATGCGAGTTTCAATCGCATAAAACACTTGCAACAAGTCAGATCCCAGAAGGTTTCTTCAAGTCAGGTTCAGCTCAATTCATTGTGACAGCTTCTCTGAAGTTGCACCTTCTAAGAAGCAATAATTGTCATTTGGGGGCCTTCCGGGTGAAAAGGCACAACAGAACCAAAAGAGCTAGAACATCAAATCTGCACAATGAAAGAAATGCCCAAGGTCTCAGGGTCAATGAGTTGCAACTTTAAAGCATATTTGACTTTAAAGCTTATCTCTTTATTTTCTCCCTTTATTGAGCAAATATGTGTATCAGCAAATACATCAAATTGTCTTCAAAATTTCAGCCACACAAATATAAAGTTCACATTCAACATCAGACTTCCAAATTCTCTGTATACATATAAAAGGAAATAAATAGACTTTGGATGAAAAAAAACCCCTGAAAGAATAAAGAAAGACCATGATTTAATATCAGAACAGAGTTAACAAATGTCATTAAGTGGAATGATTGGTGATGAGTGAAGTTCATGCCCAGTTTACTCTTCACAGTTGACAGAGCAAAGTCATTTCTTCCTTTAAGATAGGGATTGAATGCAGTTAGCTTGGCCTTGGAAAATTCTTTCACATAAGATGAAGTCTCTTTGGGGTCTGCTGTTTCTAAGGCACATGAATGGTCAGAACCATTCATGAAGTATCAGGGACCCAAGGCAGAATGGGAATAAAATTAAAGGGTGCATTTCAGTTTAAATGATTTTTTTTAAATCCAGTATTAAATAATGTGGGAAATGCAGTCCTAACATATCATAGCACACTGTACCTATGAATATCATATGGTGCAGGCATACATAAAAATGACAAGTAAGATTATGTCATGGAATGATGGACTCATGAGATCTGAAGGGCACTAAGGTGTCATTGTGCCTGACCACCCATCTGATTCATGAACCTTCTTCCCTGCCAGGCAATCATCCAGTCCATGGTTGGAAAGCCGCTATTGGTGGGAACTTCACTCCTGGTTAGCCATGCATAGCTCTATCAGGAAGCTCTTTCTCTCTGTGATTAGAAGTCTGGCTTCATCCATTTGTCTTATTGCTACCCCGTAAGACCAAACAGAACAAACTAAATCCTTCCACTACTTAACATTCCTCAACTATTTGAAAATGGTTACCTCATCTTCCTCATCACCACCTCCAAGTCTCCTCAATCCCTTCAAATATTCCTCATGGGTATTTGTCTAATCTTCTCAATATTCTGATGAGGCTCAATCTAACTGCAATCCAATTTGCCTATGTCCTGCTAAAAATATAGACCTGGATATAGAATTTCATGTATAATTATCCCAGGGCAGAAACAAAGTTAAGTATCATCTCTGTTCTACATACTGTTCTGCCTTGATTTCAGCCAAGATCTCATTGGCACTTTTGGTAGCCACTATCATTTGAGCAACATTTCTCCAATCCAGAATAACTGGTGTTTAATTAGTATTTTATGCTTTAGAAATTTCTTTCATCTCTACATCTCATTTGAATTTGACAGAAATCTGTAATAAAGGTATTACTTTTGCCATTCTCAGCTGAAGAAACTAAGATTTACAGAGGTTAGGTATATTTTTTCTGGACCACGTAAATAGGTTGCAAAACTAGAACTCAAATCCAGGTTCTCTGACTATAAATCGCATGCGCTTGTGACTATATTACTCTGCTTTAGACTCTTCAATGATGCTTCAGTGTTAATAATAATAGATTACTGTCAAATGCAAAACTCTAAAAATTACAGTTTCCTGTTCTGCCAGTGTAGGAACCACACCCATACCCTGGAGTAGAAAGAAGGTGGCATTACATGCTAAGTCTTGCTGCCTCCTTTTTTAAATGGTCACAACTCACCCTTTTAATTATTCACTCCAGATTCTTACTCATATTTGACTTCAGACTCAGTGGTCTGTTGTTTGTAGTCTGATTCTTTAGTTTTTAAAAGTAGAGACTACATTTTCAGTATTTCAGCCTTCTGACACCTTTTCTACACTCCAAAATTGCCTAAAGATCACTGACTCTTATTCAAGTCCATTTTGAACTCATATCTCATCACGTGATGTATTTGTAATTAGTTAAAGCTTCAAAGCATCCATAAGTGCAATGATTTGCTCTATGTTTACATCGAAGATGTTGATATTTTTATAAAATTTTTTGAAAAGGCTGAGTTGAGACCAGAGTCCTGAAGCACTGGAGATACCTGTGACTTTCCTCCAACTCAAGAGCAGGACATGACTCCTTACAAGGTATTTTAGAATACACATGGTAGATGCTTGAAAAATATGTAGGTCCACTAGTGAAAGCCAGTCACTTTAACCCACCCAAATGCAAAGGAGACTGGGAAATATAGTCCTGGCTGAGCTATATTTCCAGTGACCACTTCCCAGTGACCACTCTATTCTATGAAAGGATGAATTATTCTTTTTTTATTATTGTGAAATAAACCTTTTTTTTAATTAGTTTCAGCTGTACAACACAGTGCGATAGTTATACTTTTTACACCTCAAAGTGAAAAACTCCCTCCCCCAATCCGTCACCCCACTCCCCCTCCACATATCATACATATCTATTACAATTCCCTTGACTCCACTCCCACACTATGCTCCATGTCCTGTGACTATATACATATATATATTCAATTCTAGTCAACATAAATTTTATACATCAGCTTCAGGTGTACAGTGCAGTGATCAAGCCTCTACCCCATCCATGAAGCGGTCTCCCTAACAAGATATGTGACCATCTGACACCCTACAAAATATTTACAACATTGTTAATTATATTCCCAGAACTGTCTTTCATATCCCTGTGGCAATATTGTAGTTACCTATTTATGCTGTCTAATCCCTTCCGCTTCTCCTTTATCCCACCCCCTCCCAACTAGCAACTGTCAAGAGTGATGAGAACCACTTCAGAGCCAAAGCAGTTAGACGGGTGTGTGCCTTTAACTTCCCACCTGAGGCTGGATGAAGAGGACTACAAGGTCTCAGAGAGTGGAAGAATTGCACAATGTAAGGAAACCGAGTTCTTGAATCATCACGTGGAAGAAAGCTACCAGCTGACTGGGAACATCCTGACTAGCTTGTCACACAAGTAAGAAATAAACTTTCATTTTGATAAAAAAGAATGTGTAGGGTTGAAATGACATATTCAATATCATAATATAATTTTAAATTGAAGAAAATATTAGTTTCCCATGTCAAACTGCAGAAACTTCAGGTGTTTTCAAGTTTATTAATTAGGGCCAGGGTTTTGAAAGTTTAAGACATATTGCTTGAGTTAATAATATTCCATTAATCAGAATCCTTGAATAGAACTGGGCAGTTAGCTGTAAATTCAGTTTACTTTTTTCCATCCAGTTTATGTGTTTTGCTTGTTGATGGGATTTTCTTAGAGACTTTGCCACATGTTTTACTAAAGTCCAGGTACTCTGTTTATTGCCTTTCTCTGATCTCTCACTCCTTTAAAAACTTTCTTTATTTAGTTTCCAGGAAGCCATACCCACTTGGGTTTTCCTCTTACATTTCTGGCTGCTTCTTCTCCAGTTCCTCTTCATTTCCCTGACGTCTGCATTTTGAAGTATCCCAGAACTCAGTCCTTGGACTTCTCTTTTTCTATCTACACCTACTCCTAGAAGATCTCATCCCGACTCATGGCTTAGGTGGTATCGGTGTGTGGATGCTTGCATCCCAGCTCTCCCCTGAACACCAGGTCTGAAAATCTGAAGTTCTAGTTTTCATCTCCATTTGAATGCCTAATGAATTTTGCAAACTTAACATGTGGAATACTAATCTTCTGATAACTGCCCTGCCACCACCATCGCCATAAACTAGCTCGTCTGCAGCCTTCCCATTCAAAAATGAAAGCTCAATTCTAATGATTAGTGGCATTGAGCATTTTTTCATATGTCTTTTGGGCATCTGTATGTCCTCTTTAGAGAAATCTCTCTTCATATCCTCTGCCCATTTTTAAATTGGGGTTTTCTTTTTTCTTTCTTTTTTTTTTTGGTGTTGAGTTGTATAAATTTTTTATAAATTTTGAATATGAACCCCTTATCAGATGTGTCATTGGCAAATATCTTCTCCCATTCAGTAGGATGCCTTTTTGTTTTATTGATGGTTTCCTTTGCTTTTAAAAACTTTTTAGTTTGATGTAGTACCACCTGTTTATTTTTCCTTTTGCTTCCTTTGCCGAGGGGGTATTTCAGTAAAAATATTACTAAAGATAATGTCTGTAAATTTACTTCCTCTATTTTCTTCTAGAAGTTTTATGGTTTCAGGTCTGACATTTAAGTTTTTAATCCATTTTGAATTTACTCTTGTATATGACATAAGAAGGTGGTCCAGTTTCATTTTTTTGCATGTGTCTGTCCAGTTTTCCCAGCACCATTTATTAAATAGACTGTCTTTACCCCAGTGTAAATTCTTGCTTCCATTGTCACATATTAAATGACTATAAAGGCATGATTTATTTCTGGGCTCTGTATTCTGTTCCATTGATCTATGTGTCTGTTTTTATGCCAATATGATGTTTTAATTACTATAGCCTTGTAGCATGATTTGATGTCAGGTAGCATGATACCTCCCACTTTGTTCTTATTTCTCAAGATTGCTGTGGCTATTCAGGGTCTTTCAGAGAAATGAAAATAAAAACCACAATGAGATACTACCTCACTCCAGTTAGAATGGCTATCATCAATAAATCAACAAACAAGCTGGCAAGTATGTGGAGAAAAGGGAACCTTCGTACACTGTTGGTAGGATGGTATATTGGTGCAGCCACGATGGAAAGCAGTATGGAGGTACCTCAAAAAATTGAAAATGGAGCTGTCTTATGACCCAGCAATTCCACTCACGAGTATCTATCCAAAGAAATTCAAAAAATTAATTCGAAAAAATATATGTATCTTATGTTTATTGCAGCACTATTCACAATAGCCAAGACATGGAAATAACTGAAATGCCCATCGATAGATGATTGGATAAAGAAACTGTGGTACATTTATACGATGGACCATAAAGAAAAATGAAATCTTACCATTTGCAATGACATGGATGGACCTAGAAAATATTAAGCTAAGTGAAATAAGTCAGACTGAGAGAGAAAAGTACCATATTATCTCACTTATATGTGGAATCTAAAGAACAGAATAAATTAACAAACAAAACAGAAATAGACTCAGAGATATTGGGGGGGAAAAACTGATGGTTGATAGATGGGAGTGGAGGATGGGGAGAAGGTGAAGGGATTAGAAAGCACAAATTAGTAGTCACAATATTGTCATGGGGGTATGAAATACAGTTTGAGGAATATAATCAATAGTGTTGCAAAGATTATGTAGGATGCCAGATGGACACTGGGCTTATTATGAAGACCACTGCATGTACTGTGTAGATGCCTGACCACTGCGCTATACGCCTGAAGCTGGAGTTGAATAATATTGAATGTCAACTATAATTAAAAATATATAGAGTCACAGGTTGTGGAGTACAGCATAGGGAATATAGTCAATGGAATTGTAACAGCTATATACGATGTCGAACAGTAGTAGATGGGGGTGGTTATGACTTTGTGAGGGTTGTAAATGTCTAGGTATTACATTGTTTTGTACACCTGAAACTAATAAAAAAATTATAGACAAAAAACCTCAGTTCTTTCATTCCCTCAGGCCAAAAACCTTAGTGTTTAGTTGACTTTTCTCTTTATCTCACATTCTACACCTAATCTATCAGCAAATACTGCCACTCTAATGTCAAAATATATTCAGAATCTAATCACTTTTCAGCATTTCCACTGCCATGATCCAGGTATCAGCCAGCAGTATCTTTCACCTACTCCTACCTTTGCCCCCTCAGTCTATAGCCAACCCTCAGTCAGAGTGATCCTTCAAACGTAAATAAGGTCTCATTACTCACCATTGCTCTTCACTGCTCAAAAACCACCACATTCAGGGTTAAAAGCAAAGTTCTACAATGATCTACAAGACCCAATATAGTCTGGCCCTCGGGTAAATTGTTTTACCTCACCTCCTACTATTTCGAACTTTGCTTGCTCCACTCCAGCCTTTTCAATAGCATTACTGTTCTTAAAGTGCTCCTGCCTCAGGGCCTTTTGCATTTGCTATTTGACCTCAAACATTTCCCATGGATGGTCACATGGTGATCACCCTCATGTCTTTTTCTCAGCGATACAGAAGGTCTCACCTTTTCAGTGAGACCTTGTCTGGCCACACCATCTATAATTGCAACTTTCTGCACAAACACACCTCAAATCCCTTCATCCTGCTAAAGTTTTAGAACTTATCGATGTCTGAAACACTGCATATTTTACTTATTTACCTTGTCTGTTGTCTCTATCCACTACTAAAACGTAAATTCCATAAGGGCAGTGATTTCCACTTTTTTGTTCACTGCTGTATTCCTAGTGCCTATAACAGTGCCTGGCACATAACAGGTGATAATACTTTCTTCATTTGTTTTTTCTTAATTTGTTGAGTGAGTGAATGAATGATTTTCCAATTTATCCCATCAAGGAAAGAAATAAGATTAGTGGTGCTGACTTGATGAAGTTATGGAAAGTTCCAGTGATCACTCCTTTATTATTTCCCAAAGCTGTCCCTTGATAATCTGTTCTACAATGCTGTCTGAAACTTCAAACTGTGGTTTTCGTGTCTGGAAAGGGTACCTGACTAGTACTCTCACACACCCTATACTTCCCATCTTGAAGACTTACCCAATTACTTGTCAATGTTTTCTCACTGGTGTGTGCCTGTCACCCACTGTCCTCTCCAGGTGAGGACAGTGCCCAGCCGGGTTCACTGGTACAGCCCTTGTCCCTATCACAGTGCCTGGGATACAGTAATGCTCAATAAACATCTGCCGTATATATTGTGAATTAATGAACCCACTTTCTTGCCTCATTTTAAAAAATCACAATTTTGCTTGCTCATCTCCATTCCTTAAACAGCTCTAACAGCAATTTGTTCAGCAATTTCATTCTCTAGTTTTTGTAGGATTCTGAGAGATACTGGCCTCAATTCCTGAGCTAATTTAAAGGATGTTTAGGTTCTGTCTTCCTCTACTCGGGCTTCGGTTTCCTCTTAATATTTTTTTCTACCCAAAAATCATTCCACTAAACAGAAGACTAAAACAAAATAACTGTTAAACTGTCCTTTGTTTCTCATTTGTCTGTCCACAAATGTCACTTACTACGAGCAGCTGTCCTGCCCTGCCTTGTTCTTCTTGCTCCCAAATATTTTTAAATTTTTTTCATGGTTGCTAGAAAGTTCTAAAAGCCACAACTTAGTTATGCATAAGACTTTCTAAAATTTTTATAAGCACAGGCCACTTTCATATTCATTTTTTGTTATAGCCTCTGATTTTTATCGTATACTTACAGTTTTTAAAATTAATTCACTATATTGATCTATTGTTAGTAAATTTCTTCCTCTGAGGATAAAGTAACCATACAGTAAAAATTACATTTATGAGGGTGCTATACTGAATGTTTGTGACCTCCCCAAAATGTATATATTAAACCTAATCCCTAATGTGATAATATTAGGAGGTGGGGCCTTTGGGAGGTGATTAGGTCATGAGGGTGAAGCCCTAATGAATGGGATCAGCACCATTAAAACAGAGGACCTAAGGAGTTCCCTCTTCCCTTCTGCCATGTGAGGACACAATGAGACGACAGCTCTCTATGAACCAGGAAACAGGTCTCACTAGGCACCGAAACTGCTGGCACTTTGGTCTTGGACTTCAGAGCCTCCAGAACTATGAGAAGTAAATCCTTGTTGTTTAACCACCCAGTCCATAGTATTTTGTTATAGCAGCCTGAATGAACTGAGACAGAGGGCTACCTGGCATTAAACCATGTTCTATACTACTTCAATTTACACGATGATTAAGCTTCTCAAATGTATCAAGTAATAAAAGATTTTGCATCAGAATGAATATTCTCAAAGAAATAAATAAAAACAAGATATACCATAAACAAAAACTTCCAAAGCAGTTTGAAAAAGATGTCAGTCAGGCTTTTTATTTTTTGCCATATTCTATTAACATAAAGAAAAAATGAAGTTTATTCAAAAGTGGATATATGAGTTATTCATGAAAACATTTTAAAGTCACTGATAACGACCAATTATCTTATTTGTACATATTTCTATCAGGGTGGAGTTGGGTCTGTCTTGAGAAGTTCCATATTCAAAACATCCAGAACAGTGTAGGTTAGTAACATGGACTCTTCTAAATGTATGTTTAATCTTTTAAATGGAGTGTTTTTTGAGACAACCAAATTTTTCAAAATATATTTGATAACACCCACAGATAAAAATTATGTTATTTCTTTTGGATTTGAACCTGTCTATACACACGTGCATGGCAGATGGTGAGGTGAGTCACTTCTACCAAGGACAAAGTCACTGTACCTGAAGTGAGACAGCAACGGCCACTCCAGCATGGTCTCTCATGTCAGCAATCTTCAGGCTTTTGTGTTCATATGTCCCCTAAAATAACTTCAAAAAACTATGTACTCCACATCTTTTAAGTTACAATCTAAAATTTTCATCATACATTTGAAAATATATTTGTAATAGTAAATAGAAAACCTTAAAAATGTTATAAGCTGAAATATGATGAAGATTAAATGTTTTCAGAGAAAATAGTTCATTGCATTAGGTGGTAAAATAAGCTTTTACTACCTATTTAATAACATGCCAAATCCAAAAGAAATCGTACATAACTTTTATGTGTGGGTGTTAGCAAGTGTATCTTGAAAAACATTCCATTTAAAACATTAAATATACATTTAGAAAATTCAGAATTACCAACCTACAGCATTTTGAATATTCTGAATTCAGAACATCCCAACATAGATCCAGCTCCACCCTAAACAGAAATATGTACAAAACAGGGAAAAACAAAATCCCCACCAAACTGAGATACTTTGATTAATCTTGAAAGGAGTTTTCTCCAAAATCAATATTTCTAAATATTACTTTGGCCACAGAGAGTTTTACATTCCTGTACAACCCATCAGAGTAAGATTCTACCGAGGGGTAAATGTGAATACAGGTGAGCACTCAGGGAGTCTGTTTTTTAAAAAAAATACAAATGAAATAAAGGTAAGATTGGAAATCGACTCCCTTAAAACCACCTGCATGCATGTGCCCATTGGAACATCAACATATCCCCCCAGTAGACACACAAATTTAAAGGCTGCTGTCTTAGGTCACTTCTCAAACTGAAGAGCGCCCAGGGCCCACAGCCCTTTGCCATCCCACCCCATTCCTATTACTCTAAAGATGGTCTTCCCAGTCTGAAAGATGACCAGAGTGCAAGCCATATGTACACAGCCTCTTTTATGTAGAAATATTATATTTTAAATTCCCCTTTAAAAGGAAGTCAATGAAGAGAAGAGACCAACTTTAAGGGCTAAAGACAACAGGGTTGGGCTGCCCCAAATCATCTACTTAGGAGAGATATTTAGTGATCTTGTGCTCAAAATAGTTCAGATTTCAAATATTCTGGCTTATTGTTCCCATGAGAAACTTCACACTTTTCATAAAAGTAACCCAGCTTTTAATTGAGTAATCATTTTATTCTCATAGGACAATTTAGTTTTTGCACTTTGAAATGAAAAAAAAAGAATGACTTCTAGAATTTTTCTCTTGGATGTCTGGTATCACAGGACACCAGATCCCTTTGTAGAAGTGCTGACCCTAAGTATGTAGTTGCGGATTTGTAGGTACTGTGCTGTGTTTTGTATTTGTATGTAAAAAAGACAGACAGGGAGACAATGAGAATGAATAATATCCAAAGAGACTTCTGTGGTGATGTTGGAGGTGACAGTGTGCTGAGAAAATGTTACTGCCTGGCTTTACAATGAAACATATCAAAAGAGAAAAAGAATAATAAGAGATGCAGTTCTAAACAGATATGATACCAACAGAAGGTGTGAAGTGAGGTTTATATTAGGCCATATTTGCAGCTCCTTTCAAAGTGATTATAAAATGCAAACTTCTGTAGACAATGCATGTATTATCCTTTCAAATAAAGCAGTCCTTAGGGAATCAGGAGTCAAGCCATTAGATTAGGCTATAAAATCAGAGAAAAGAATCAAGACCAAGATGGCACATTATCAGGAAAATTTGATTAAATGTGTACAAACACATTGTGAATACCCACAAAGCTCCTTGGCATTGAGTTCCAAACCTACTTCACAAGAAACAGTCTTACAGAACTGGAGGGTTGAAATAAAAAAGATGATCATAATACTTTCTTAAATCTTCACCTATAGAAGATACTGTTGCCTAGCAAGGCCATTGAATAGTCAAGCTTCTCAGAAACATCACTATTTATATACCAAAGATGTAAACCCAATACATTCTCTCTTAAAATATGAATCCTAAAAGGGACTGGACTAAAGCATGAAATATCAAGCTTATGATATTGGTCAGTTACTCACCTTCTCTGAGTCTCGGGTTCCTCATCTGTAAAATGATATTACTTATTTCATAGGGTTATTGTGTCAATTTGTTTAAATTACTCCATGTGAAGCACTTTGTATAGTATTAATGGCATGGATTAAGTATTCAATAAATGGAAGCTATTGTTACTATTATTCAGATCTAATTTCAAATCCTATCTTTTCCACTAGCAGCTGTGTAACTTTGAACAAGTTATTTAACCTCTCTTGAATTTCCATTACATACTCTTTAAGGACTCCAAAAGGTTGCTATGAAGATTAATGACATACAAGGAAGTCTTCAGAATAGGGCCAGGCATACAACAGGCACTTGAAAATGCTAGTTGACTTCATATCTTAAAATCATTTCCAGTTCTTTTGCCTCAGTGACTATTTCTCGGTTATAAACAGACAACACTTAACAACAACAAAAATGACAAGTAATAGGCAAAGATCCCTTAGTTGACCACAATAAGCATGACCTTTAAAAGACAAACTGAACACCATCTAAATTAAAAACTTCTATTATTTGAAAGATACCCATTAAGCAAACGAAAAAGCAAGCCACAGACGGAAATAAACCATTTGCAATATAATCTGACAAAGGACTTGTATCCAGAATACATTTTGAAAACATGAAACTCTTACAATTCAATATGAAGGAAAACAACCCAATAAAAAATAGTCCAAAAAAATTTGCACAGACATTTTATAAAATAAACTATAAGGATGGCAAATGAGCACATAAAAAGATGTTCAGTATTATTAGCCATTAGGGAAATGCAAATGAAAATCATTATGTATGAGATACCATTATGTCACTGGAACAACTGAAATTTTAGAAGACTGACAATACCAAGTGTTGACAAGGATGTAGAGCAACTGGAATTCTTATATACTGCTTTTGGAAATGCAAAATGATAGAGCCACTGGAAGATAGTTTTGATGTTTCTTCCAAAGTACAGTATAGATTTATTATCTGGTCAAGAAATTTTACTCTTAGGTATTCATCCAAAAACATTTTTAAATTTTGTATACAAATGTTTATAGAACCTTTATTCATAACAGCCAAAACTTTTGCATTATTTCTGTAATACAAATGTCCATTAGCAGGTAAGTGGATAAATAAACCGTGGGCCATCAAAACAATGCAATACTGTTTGGCAATAAAAAGGATCAAATCATCAACACATGCACCAACATGGATGAATCGCCAAAACATTAAGCTGACCAAAATAAGCCAGAAATAAAAGAACAGTTTTCTATGATTTGACACTATATGATTTCATTTATAGAAAATACTGGAAAAGACAAATCGAGTCCATAGTGATAGAAAGCCGGTCAGTTACCTGGGACCTGGAGGGGAGGGCATAAAGGACCATTTTTGGGGTGATAGAAATATTCTGTATCTTGACTGTGAATGAGCAGATTTGTCAAAACTCATCAAACTCTGCATGTAAAATGGATACATGCTACTAGTATGTACATTACACAACAACAAAGTTGATTTTTACATGTCCACATCCCCTTATTCAAGATGCCAAAATTTAAAAGCTCTGAATATCAAAAGGTTTTTATAATTGTAAAATCTAACCTAACCTAATGCAAAGCTATTTATATAGTCTATATTTATCCTATTGAGTGAAAATTTTTATGTATTAAACTGCAATAATTACAGAGTGCTTCATCAGGCCTTGTTGGGGATATACATGTTATACAGTACATCGAATTACTTTTCTGAAACATGAAATATTCTGAATTCCAAAACAGACCTTACCTCAGGGTTTTGGATAAAGAATTGTGAATTGCTTTCCTTGTCTTGGGAAAAAGAGAAAGAAAACAAGGAAAAGGGGGAGGGGAGAGAGAGAAGGAAGGAAGAGAGAAAAGGAGGAAGCAAGGAAGGAGAGAGGGAAAGAGGAAGGGAGGGAGAGAGGAAAGGGTGTCTTCTTTTGCTGGTACACATCTTCATAACCAATCTTCTTGCTTAAATGCAGGAGTGGCACCTGCTCTGGTCTCTAGTGACAGCCATCCGAAGTCTTTCCCAGCCCTCTTCTCACTGCCTGAGCCACTAAAATTTATCTAGTTAATTAGGTTTCTTTAAAAAAATTCTGAGCACTCCCTTTTTAGAATTTGGTTCCAAGAGCAGACACTGCTGGGCCCCTTTATCATTCCTGTCTCAGAATTAAGAACCTGGGAGAAAAGGGGGGGAAAAGATGAAAAAAAAAGAACCTTTTTAAGAATATGCCAAATGGTGAGTTTTTTTCACACCGTCCTCCCAGCCTTTCCAGAGAGTTGGTTTGAATCTAAATACTTCAAAGCTCTTTTGATATCTGTTTCCTCCTTGTCCATACACCCCTCCACACACACCACAGAGAAATGAAGAAAAGATCCATATTTTGTTGTGGGGCCTTGGAATTAATTTAAAGCAAATATTTCCCCTAAAATGTTTCAATCCATAAAATGAGATTGTTTTTCAAGCTTTTCTTTTACTTATTCTGTTTCCAACATGTTCTAGTCGCAACCTCATGTATGTAAATTATTGTGAACATATTAAATTAGAAACACATTTTTTATTGTTATCTTTACCTCTCCAACTTTTAGTCTTCCCTAAAATATCTTGTGACCTCTGTGGTACTACAACCCTGTCACATGAATTTTATGTCCGTTCCTCCTTAATTAGCCATGGGTACAGAGCAGCAATTATAGAGAAAAGTCAGTATTTCCTCTAAGGAAGGGTTAAATAGACAAATATTGAAATCAGATTCCCTTAACACCTTTGGATTAATTGGATTTGAGGCTAAAAATAAATTACCCAATAGGTTAAAATGAGGTAATGTTGAAAGAACTGCTTGGAAAAGAACTACAAAAATGCAAACGCTTCACCATGAATAGTTAAGAGCAACTTGTAAGGGGAGAAAAAAACAGGCATGTTTCTCAACTTGATGAGGACACTTCTGGATGTTGGCTATGTTATCCCTAAAACAATGATTAGGACAAGAATACTATTATCCCTCAGTATAGAATAAGCAGATTTACAAAATAAAAAAGTAAGTATTCCTACTATTGTGGAATTTGCAATCTTGTTTAGCAGTCTACTCTAAATCTAGGGTTGCCTTTCTTCCTGTGAGATGTCCTCAGCAAATTAAGGAAGAGTGTGATGGAGCAGGAAAGGGATGGATTTGTGGTCAAATCAATTTTGGGAAAAGAGGCATGCTCTATCTTTCTCTTGGAGATTCACTATGACTATTAGCATATCAAAGGCTCTGAAAAGTCTTGCAATAAAGAAACCTATTTATATCTATTTAAAGTGTAATTTCCCAAATTTACTTGGCCATGAAATGAAACTCTTCTGTATCCTCTAAGACCTTACATACAGAACTAGGATTCCTTGGACAACATTTGGAAAAATATTGTTCTAGAACTATTATTTTCCCAAGTTTTGATGGTACTATTCAACAAACAAGAATAATTTCCCCATGTTTGGTTCACAAGTTTAAAATCATAGGAGAGGATACATGATTATGCTCTTCTAGTTCCTGCAGTGTGGGGGAAGGGGACTCTAAAAATGGTGCCAAGTCTCTCCCTAGCACTCTTTTTTTTTAAAATAATTTTTTGTTTTCAATTACAGTTGACATACAGTATTATTAGTTTCAGGTGTACAACACAGTGATTAGAAATGTATAAAGCTTATAAAGTTATCATCCCAATAAATCTAGTATGCATCTGACACCATACAGTATTATTACATTATTATTTACTCTATTCTTTATGCTATACCCTACGTCCCCATGATTACTGTGTAACTACCAGATTGTACTTTTTAAATATATTTTTATTAATTCAGGTGTACAAAACAATGTGATAGTTAGACATTTACACTCCTCACAAAGTGATAACCCCCCAATCTATTACCCCTCTGACATTGTATATAGCTGTTACAATACCATTAACTATATTCCCTATGCTGTACTTTACATCCCATGACAGTATATCTATACATCTATCTTTTTCTCTATCTCTATTTCTATATTTCTATCTCTATACTTACATATACTTAATTACATTTGACATTCAATATTATTCTACTTCAGCTTCAGGTGTATAGTTCAATCGGCAGGCATCTACACAGTCTATGAAGTGATCGCCTTGATAAGTCCAGTACCCATCTGGCACCTTATATGATCTTTACAACATTATTGATTATAGTCCCCATACTATATTTCCTATCCCCATGACTATATTGTGACTAAAAATTTATACTTTCTAATCTTTTCACCTTCTCCCCCATTCCCACCCCTCTCCCATCTAGCCACCATCAACTTTTTCTCTTTATCTTTAAGTATATTTCTGTTTTGTTTGCTCATTTATTCTGTTTTTTATTGGGTTGTCAGAAAAGTCATGACGCATGTTTGCAACAGATGGCACTAGTTCATCTTTGGAAGTACTAGAGTCATTCGCATCTATGTTATTGCTATGTCGTTTGACAGCTGACAGTTCTAGCTTCATTCTAAAAAAAAATCTATTTTGGTTGAGTTTTGGAGATTTTACAACAAGTTGAAGATGGAAGACCAAACTGTGCATTTTTGCCATATTTTACTGTTTTACTTCCATAAAGGGAAGAACATGCATCCAGCTTGTGAAAAGTTGCATAAAGTTTATGGTGAAAATGCTCTACAAGAACGTCAGTGCCAACAATGGTTCACGAAATTCCGTGCTGGTGATTTTGATCTCAACAATACTCCTCAGTCAGGGAGGCCCACCAAGGTTGATGACAACAAAATAAAGGCATTGATCGAGTCAAACCCATGTTACATGACACGAGAGATTGCAGAAACATTGAACATTCATCATTCAAGCATTCATGGCCACCAGAAGATAGGTAAGCAAGCTCGATATTTGGGTTCTACATGATCTGAAAGAAGTCCAATTGACAGCGTGTATAAACATCTGCAATATGCTCATTAAATGTGAGGAAAACAATCCTTTTTTGAAGCGACTGATAACTGGTGATGAGAAGTGGATTGTTGACAACAATGTGGTACGCAATGGTCTTGGTCCTGACGTGATGATTTGCCTCAAAGGACATCGAAAGCAGATATTCATCAAAGGGAGGTTATGCTCTTAGTGTGGTGGGATTTTAAAGGTGTCATGATTTTCAAGCTCCTACCAAGGAACCAAACAATCAATTCAAATGTGTACTATTAGTAATTGGGAAGTTTGAATGAATCCATCATCCAGAACCATCCAGAGCTTGTTAATTGTAAAGAAGTTTTGTTTCATCGCAACAACGCGAGACCACACACAAGTTTGATCATCCGTCAAAAATTATTGGAGTTTGGATGGGATGTGTTGCCACACCCACCATACTTGCCTGACCTTACACTGTCAGACTTCCACTTGTTTCACTCTCTTCAAAACTCCTTGCGTGGTATAACATTCAATTCAGATGAGGCTGTAAATCAGCACCTTGTTCAGTTTCTCGCAAATAAAGACAGGTCCTTCTATGAACGAGGCATTATGAATCTCACTCAAAGATGACAAATGTTATCAAACAAAACTGGCAATATGTCATTGATTGATCTTTGTTGTTTATATAAATAAGTGACCTATGAAAAACATAGACAAAATACGTCATGACTTTTCCGACAACCCAATAGATTCCACATCTAAGTGAGATCATATGGTATTTGTCTTTCTCAGTCTGACTTATTTCCTTTGGCATAATATTCTCTAGGTCCACACATGTTGTTGCAAATGGTAAGATTTCATTCCTATTTATGGCTGAGAACACTCCATTGTATAAACGTACCACAATTTCTTTACCCAATCGTCCATTGATGGGCATTTTTGTAGTTTCCATATCTCAGCTATTGTGAATAGCGCTGCAATAAACATAGCAGTGAATACATTTTTTTTAATTAGTGTTTGGGATTTCTTTGGATAAATACCGAGGAGTGGAATTGCTGGGTCATAAGATAGTTTTATTTTTAATTTTTTGAGGAACAACCATACTGTTTTCCGTAGTGGCTGTACCAATTTGCAATCCCACTGACAGTGCAGCAGGGTTCCCTTTTCTCTACATCTTTAGCAACACTTGTTGTCTGTTGATTTATTGATGATAGCCATTCTGACAGGAGTGAGGTGGTATCTCACTGTGGTTTTTATTTGCATTTCTCTAACGATTAGCGACATTGAACATCTTTCTATATGTATGTTGGCCATCTTTATGTCTTTAGAGAAATGTCTTTAGAGAAATGTCTCTTCATACCCTCTGCCCAATTTTTAATTGGGTTGTTTTTGTTTTGTTTGTTTGTTGGTATTGAGTTGCATGAGTTTTTTTTTATAAATTTTGGCTATTAACCCCTTATCAGACGTATCATTGGCAAATATATTCTCCCATTCAGTCGGATGTCTTTTTGTTTTATTGATGTTTTCCTTTGTTGTGAAAAAACTGTTTAGTTTGATGTAGTCTCACCTGTTTATTTTTTCTTTTGCTTCCCTTGCCCAAGGGGATACATCAGTAAAAATATTACTAAGAGTAATGTCTGAGAACTTACTTCCTATATTTTCTTTTAGGAGTTTTATGGTTCTGGTCTTACATTTAAGTCTCTAATCCATTTTGAATTTATTCTTGTCTATGGCATAAAAAAGTGGTACAGTTTCTTTTTTTTTTTTTTGCATATATCTGCCCAGTTTTCCCAGCACCATTTATTAAATAGACTGTCTTTACCCCAATGTAAATTCTTGCTTTCATTGTCATAGATTAAATGACTATATAGGCATGGATTTATTTCTGAGTTATCTACTCTGTTCCATTGATCTATGTGTCTGTTTTCATGCCAATACCATGCTGATTTAATTACTATAGCCTCGTAATATGATTTCATGTCAGATAGCATGATACCTCTCACTTTGTTCTTATTTCTCAAGATTGCCATTGCTATTTGGGGTCTCTTATGGTTCCATATAAATTTTATGATTATTTGTTCTGGTGCTGTGAAAAATGGCATTGGTAATTTCATAGGGATAGCATTGAATCTATATATTGCCTTAGGTATTATAGACATTGTAACTATGTTAACTCTCCTTATCTATGAGTATGGTATATTTCCATTTATTTGTATCTTCTTTAATTTCTCTCTTCAATGTCTTATAATTTTCTGAGTACAGGTCTTCTACTTCCTTGGTTAAATTTATTCCTAAGTATTTTATTGTTTTTAAAGCAATTGTAAATGGGATTGGTTTTTTTGTTTTTTGGGGGGTTTGGGGTTTTTTTCCTAAAGATTTTATTGGAGAACTGGGGAAGGGGAACAGTGTTGGGGAATTGCGGGAGGGGAACACCAAGTTGTTGTCCTTTAACCTTAATTGTGGATGGCGCAGCTAGCTCAGCTCCCAAGTCTAGTCGCCATCTGGCTACTCTTCAGCAGCTCGCTGCCGCTCAGCTCCAGGTGCCATGTTCAATCTTAGTTGCAGGTGGGTGTAGCCCACCATTCCATGCAGAAGTCGAACTGGCAACCTTGTTGTTAGGAGCACATGTTCTCACCAGCTGAGCCATCCTGCCATCTGTTGGCAGCTCAGTGGCAGCTCAGCTCAGACGCAGCTCATTGGCCCATGTGGGAATCAAACCAGCGACCCAGGTGCTCAGAGCTCACAGTCTTAACCAACTGAGCCACTCGGATGGCCCTGGGATTGTTTTCTTAATTTTTCCTTATAATGGTTTGTTATCGGTGTCTACAGATGCAACTGATTTCTGAATATTAATTTTTGTATCCTGCTGCTTTACTAAATTTATTTATCAGTTCTAAAAGTTTTTTGGTAGAGTCTTTGGGATTCTCTCTATATATAATATCATGTTACCTGCAAATAATGACAATTTCACTTCCTTCTTTCCAATTTGGACGCCTTTTATTTCTATTTCTTGTCTGATTGAGGTGACTAGATTTTCCAGTACTATGTTAAATAAAAGTGGTGAAGGTGGACATCATTATCTTGTTCCTGATCTTAAGGGGAATGCTTTTAGCTTTTCCCCATTGAGTATGATGTTAGCTGTGGGTTTATCTATGGCCTTTATTACATTGAGATATGTTCCTTCTATTCCCACTTTGTTGACAGTTTTTATCATAAGTGGATGCTGGATTTTGTTAAATACATTTTCTGCATCTATTGATATGGCCATATGATTTTTATTTTCCATTTGGTTAATATGGTGTATCACCTTAATTGATTTGTGGATATTGAACCACCCTTGCATACCAGGAATGAATCTCACTTGATCATGGGGTGTGATCTGTTTAACGTATTGCTGAATTCGGTTTGCTAATATTTTGCTGAGGATTTTTGCATCTATGTTCATTAGGGATATCAGCCTATAGTTTTCTTTTTTTGTAATGTCTTTGTCTGGTTTGGGGATCAATGTAATAGTTGCCTCATAAAATGAGCTTGGGAGCCTTCCTTCCTATTGGATTTTTTGCAATAGTTTGAGGAGAATAGATGATAATTCTTTTTTGAATGATTTGTAAAATTCACCTGTGAAACCATTTGGTTCACAACTTTTGGTTTTTTGGAGCTTGTTGATTACTGATTCAATTTTGTTGGTAGTAATTGGTGTGGTCACATTTTTGGTTTCTTCTTGATTCAGCCTGGGAAGGTGATATGCTTCTAGGAATTTATCATTTCTCCCAGATTGTCTAATTTGTGCTGGTAGTATTTTCTTAAATTTTTTTTTATTTCTGTGGTGATTGTTTGTCACTTCTCTTTCATTTCTGACTTTATTTATTTGGGTCCTCTCTCTCTTTTTCTTGATGAGCCTAGCTAAATGTTTGTCGATTTTGTTTATCTTTTCAAAAAAACAGTTCTTGGTTTCATTGATTTTTGTTTGTTTGTTTGTTTTTGTTTGTTTGTTTTGTCTCTATTTCATTTATTTCCACTTTGATTTTTATTTTTTCCTTCCTTGTACTCATTTGGCTTATTTTGCTGTTCTTTTTCCAGTTACCTTAGGTGTAAAGATAGACAGTTGGTTTGAGATTTTTCTTGTTTCTTTATGTAGGCCTGCATTGCTATGAATTTCCCTCTTAGGACTGCTTTTGCTGCATCCCACAGATTTAGGGTCATTGTGTTTTCATTTTCATTTTTCTCAAGGTATCTTTTGATTTCTTCCTTGATCTCATTGTTGACCCATTCATTATATAGTAGCATGTTATTCAGTCTCCATGTGTGTGTTTTTCAGTTTTCTTCTGGTAATTGATTTCTAGTTTCATAGCACTGTGGCCAGAGAAGACACTTGATATGATTTTAACCTTCTTAAATTTATTGAGACTTGTTTTGTGGCCTAACATGTGGTCTATCCTGGAAAATTTTCCATGTGCACTTGAGAAGAATGTATATTCTGCTGCTTTGGAGTGAAATGATCTAAAATTATCAATTAAATACATCTGGTCTAATATGCCATTTAAGGCCACTATTTCCATATTGTTTTTCTATCTGGAGAATCTGTCCATTGGTGTCAGTGGGGTGTTAAAGTCCCCTACTATGATTGTGTTTCTGTTGATCTCTGCCTTTATGTCTGTCAATATTTGTTGTATATATTTAGGTGATCCTATGTTGGGAGCATAGATGTTTACTAGGGTTATGTCCTCTTGTTGGATTGATCCCTTTATTATTATGTAGTGCCCTTCTTTGTCTTTTATTACAGTCTTTGTTTTAACGTTTATTTTGTCTGATATAAATATTACTACCCCAGTTTTTTTCTCTTTTTCATTTCTGTGAAATATCTTATTCCATCTCTTTACTTTCAGTCTCTATGTGTCTTTTCATTTGAAGTGGGTCTCTTGTAAATAGCATATGCATGGGTCTTGTTTTCTTTCCACTCAGCTATCCTATGTCTTTTGATTGGAGCATTTAAGCCATTTACATTTAAAGTAGTTATTGATAAGTACATAGTTATTGCCATTTTATTATTCATATTTCTGGTCTTCATTAGTTAGGTTTTTTTCTCCTTTTTTTCTTAAAGAAACCCTTTTAACATTTCCTGCAATACTGGCTCAGCAGTAATGAATTTCTTTAGCTTATTCTTTTCTAGGAAGCTCTTTATTTTTCCTTCAGTTTTAAATGATAGCCTTGCTGGGTAGAGCACTCTTGGTTGTAGGCCTTTGTTTTTCATCACTTTGAATATTTCCTGCCACTCCCTTCTGCCTGCAAAGTTTCTGTAAAGAAACTCAAAGGTTTCTCCCTTTGGCATTTGTCTTGGTATGGGCCTGTTTGGGATCATCTTTTTTGGGACTCTCTGAACTTCCTGAGTTTGTATGTCATTTTCCTTCACCAGGTTAGGAAACATAGGCTCTCAATCTCTCGTTCCCTCTCTTCTCCTTCTAGTACTCCTATGATGAGAATGTTGTTGCACTTGATGTTGTCCCACAGGTCTCTTAAACTATTTTGATTGTTTTTTGTTCTTTTTTCTTTTTGTTGTTCCAATTGGGTGAATTCTGTTACCTTGACTTCTAAATTGCTGATTCAAGCCCCTGCTTCATTTAATCTGCTAGTAATTCATTCTAGTGTATTTTTCATCTCAGTTATTATATTCTTTATTTCTGGCAGGTTATTTTTCATGGTTTCTATGGCCTTCTTTATGCTTGCTATCTCTGTTGAAATTCCCACTAAGTTCCTTAAGCATTCTTACAAACAATATTTCAAATTGTGTCTCTGGTAGGTTAGTTGCTTCCATTTCATTTAGTTCCATTTTTGGAGATTTCTTATGTTGTTTTATTAGGGACATTTTTCTTTGTTTCCTCTTTCTGACTGCCACTCTGTGTTTGCTTCTATGTATTAAGTAGATCACGCAGGTCTCTCAGTCTTTGCTGGCTGGCCTTATATAGTATGTGTCCTGTGTAGTCAAATTGCACAGTCTCCTTAATGTTTTCCAGGAGCATCCCTTGTGTGTTGTGTGTGTTCTCCTGTTGTGGTTGAGCCTTGATTGCTTTTGGTGTGTCAGTGGGTGGTATTGATTCCCAGGGTGACTAGCTATGAGGATTGGCTGCACCCACAGTGTATGAGCTGCTGTGTGAGGGCTGACCCCTCAGAGAATGTTTTGTCCTTGTGGATTCTTGTACCTGTTGAGAATCCCATTTGGGTGCGCTGCTTGTGGGGCTAATCAAATAGTGTTCTGGTGTGGTCTGAAGCTGGCCTTTGGGTGTGTTGTTTCTGGTGTCTCTTGGGCAGGGCTCCAGGACAAGGCAATTTCAGCCCTGCCTGTTACCAGCCTGTGGCTACCTGGTAGGTGCCTCAAGGCTGTATGTGATTGGCTGCTGCCTGTGCTGGACTTGGAGGCATGTGAGTGGTTTTGCTGTGAACTGAAGCTGGCTGCCACCAATAGTGGGCCTTAGGCAGCTTAACAAGAGGCCTAGGGCCTCCTAGACCTGTTGCTACTTGTCAGCTGCCTGTAAGGCCCAGTTGTTGAAAGAGGCTCCTTAGGTGCATGCATATGGCTGGCTGACCTGATGTTGAGAGTGCCTTCAGTGATGCAACACTAGCTGGGCCTGGTGGAGTTCAAGTGAGTCACGAGATGTGACCGGTGGTTTTTACAATGTTAATGCAATTCAGATCTTACACCAGTACCTGGTACAGTGCCTCAAGGACACTGCAGCTGCCTCCACCTCAGGCTTACAAATTCCTGAGAGCTGCTCCCAAGTGGCTGTGGTGCAGTTTTTGGTCACCATTCACCACCAAAATTTTCCCAGGCCATTGCAGATTGTCTGCTGCTGTAAAAAACTTCCCCCAAGGTTTGTAAGGTCAGGGCCAGTCACCCAGGTGCCCCGAGTGCCCCTGGCAATGCAGCTATTGGTGGGTGGGGTTGTACTACAAGGGGCTAAGGGGTGTGGTCAACAGTTTCTACAAATTCAGTGTAGTCTCGACTCCTGGACAGGTGCTGGGCCAGAGACCACCCAGCAAAACAAAACAGAACAAAAGCAAATACATACACAAAAACAACAATAAAAATTTAAAAAAAGAAAGAAAAAAACAACAAAAACAGAAAAAAGAAAAAAAGAAGAAAAAGAAAAAATAAAACACTAAGTCCAGCCACCGCCTGTTTATGCTACAGTATAGATCTTGGCTTAATGCCCTCCAGCAAACATTTCACCACAGGCCCTCCGTAGCTCATTAGAGTTCCACCAGACCAATGTGGTCCCAGACTTGGCCCTTTGGAGAAGTCTTAGCCCTGAAAATGGTGTCTCCCTCTCCATAAGCCACACATGTGCAGGCCACCCCCTCAGGCTCGCAGGTTCCTGAGAGCTGCCCGCAAATAGCTGAGGGGATTTTAGGATACTGCTCACCACCAAAATCTCCCCAGGCGGTTGCAGATTGTCCAATGCTGTAAAAAACCTCCTCCGCGGCTTGTGGAGCTGGGTCTGGCCACCAAGCACCCAGAACGCCCCTAGCAATAGAACTCTAGGTGGGTGGGGCTGTTTTTCAGTGTGCTATGGGGTGTGGTCAGTGATTTCTACAAAGTCACTGCAGTTTCTGCTCTGGTACTGGTAACAGGCCTGCAAAAATGTGCTGAGAACATCATAGCCAGCCACCGCCTGTCTATGCTGTGGTGTAGGTCTTGGCCTAACGCCTTCCAGCAAACACTTTCCCATAGGTCCTCCACCCACCCCAATCTGTAGCCCGTGGGGTGAGGTTAGCAGTGTGGCTGTCAAGAGTTTCCCAGGCAATGCAGCACCAGCTGTGTGGAGGATGAGGACCGATGGTGTCACCAAGGCAGTGCACGCATTTGCAGATTCCACCAGACCAATGAGGTCCCAGACTTGGCCCTTTGGAGGAGGGTTTAATCCTGAAAATATGCCCCCCTCTTCTCCCAACTCCACCTTCCCTCCCGTAAGCTACATGAGCACAGGCTCTGCAGAAGGAGAACAATGGACTCAGAACCTCCAGCTCCTGGTCCAAAGACACTCAGTTCAGTCCTTCCCCACATGTCCCTGGGACCCCTGAGTTGCCATTCCCTTTGCCAGAGACCAGGTGAGTGCCCACCGGCAAACCAGTCGGTGTGCCAGCGCTACAAGAGGGCGCCTGGGTTTCCAGCTCTCTTCCACCCCACAGGGAAGGGCAGACATAGTCCTTGCTGATTTTCACTGGAAGATGTTGTGGGAACTCCTCTTCCTGGCACAGGACCCCTGGGTTGGGGAGCCTGGTATAGGGCTGGGGGGCCCCCTCCCTCTTCAGGGGGGACCTCTGCCACTGAAATGTCCCTCTTGGCATTCACGCTCTCTCTGTGGGTTAGGGTCAGCCTGTTTTGTGTCTCCACCCCTCCTACTAGTTTCAAAGTGGCCTCTTCTTTAAATCCTTAGGTATAGTGGTTCTATTTAACCAGTGTTCAGATGAATCCTGAGGTTGATTGTTCTATAATTTATTTGCAATTTTGGTGTGATCCTGGGACGCAGTAGACATAGTATTTACCTAATCTGCCATCTGCTAGGTTTTCATACCCTCTGCCCACTTTTTTCTATCTTCTGTGCCACAGTCCAAACCACCTTCATTTCTCTCCTGGACTCGCAGCAACCTCCTAACTAGTCTCCCTGCCTCCAGTGTCAAAATCTTGTTCAAATGCAAATCTGGTCATGTCACTCCTATGCTTAAAATCTTTCAGTAAGAGACACATACTGGGTGGCCCTGGGAACATGGTGGCTTGAGTGAAATGACCACCTCAGCACTCCCAGAATGACCTACTTGTTTCTCCAGTGACACACAGGTGCTAAGATCTGTGAGTGAGAGTTTGGGCTCTACGAGGTCACTTTTAGATCGAGCTGGCATAGGATTCCCACCCCACTGAGCTGGACATTCAACGGGGACTGGTGAAATAAAATTAGTAGCCAGGACCTATTGGGTATACATGTACAAGGGGAAAAGCTGGATTTGTGGATCCTAATTGTGCCCTTTGTTTCTTCAAATTTGACATTAATATAGTGTGCATGTGCCAGGTCTTTCATACCCTTCCAAAGCCAAGACAGAGATGAACAAGTGAGTAAATCTACCTTCTCCTGCACTGAGTGAGTAAAGGGAGACCATACAAGTTTCTTCCAGGTTTCTCAGCAGAATGCTGACATCTGGCTCTATACTACAGGCCTACAGGGCCATAAATGCATTTGTTTTTCACCTCCAGTAGGATTCCCACCATTAAGGATATTTCAAGCACCAGGACAGAGTGCTGAAGAGTGGACAGGGAAAACTAACCACCTGTCTAAGAAGTCCCAGGAATGAGAGAGGAAGATCAGGTAGAATAATCAAAATCTCAGTGAAACAGAAGTGCTGGAGAAAAATAGATGGAAACATGAATAGAAAATAAGAGTAATTAAGGAGTTCTAAAATCATCTTGAAAAGACTTTACTTGCATTAAAATAAGATTTCTCTGTGGAAAAATTCTTAATTAAATTAAAGAAGATAATCATAATTAAGGCTCTAATTAGTGCTCTGGGAGAGCAAATACAAGAAATACTTAAAAGTACTGAACAAAAAAATAAAAGAAACTAAAGTATCCAAGAAAGAAAGGAGAAACTGAAGACATCAGCAGAAGAGATAATAAGAAATTAATAGGTGCTTCTAATAGTGAAAAAGGAACAGATGGGGCCGGCCGAGTGGCGCGATGGTTAAGAACTCGCTTGGGATGCCAGAGAGCCCCGGTTCGGATCCCACATATGAGGGCCAGTGACACTGCCCTCCACAGCTAAGATGCTGAACAACAGCTCAACCTGGAGCTGGGCTGCCGTGAGTCGCCGGCGACGGCGTGGGCTGCAGTCCCTGTGGCAGTGGATTGCCATGGGCTACCGTGTGTGGCCAGCAGCAAGCGTGAGCGGCCAGCAGCAAGCGTGAGCGGCCAGCAGCTGCAGTGAGCTATCGTCCAGAAGCCGGCGACTGATCTGCCTCGCCAGAGAAGAGCGCAATGATGGTGCCAACTTGGGCCAGTGAAGCAACATCCTCCACAACTAGATTGAAGAACAAAACGACAACAACTTGTCTGTTCCCCTTTCCCCAATTCCCCAGCACTGTTCCCATCCCCCCAATTCCCCAATAAAAAAATCTTTAAAAAAAAAAAGGAACAGATGGAGGAACAGCAATCATTCAATAAAGAGTAGATAAAATTTCCCTGAACTGAAGAAAGATCTGAGTACTTAGGTTGGAAGGGTGTGGATGACGTTCAAGCTGGATTGACAAGAAGATTCACAGACAGACAGGTTGAAATTTTTTAACTTTAAAGAGAAAGAGAAAATCTCACAAGCATGCAGACAGTTAAAAACCAACTTACCTATATCATAGGGTAAAAAAATTCAACCTCTCACCCAAAACCTGGGAAGTTAGGAGTTAGGGAAAAGCATCTACAGACAACTGAATGGAAAGAATGTGAACCAAGAATTGTATACCCAGCCAAGATACTATTCCCTTGTCAGATGAATAAAAAGTACTAAAAAATAGGCAAGGACCAAAAAAGAATATTACTCAATTTCCCATATGAGGAAAATACTTGAGAAAAAATTAACACTTCAATAAATTAATCAAAACAGAGACTTCAAGATGAGAGATTAAAAAGGAGCAAACATTAATCAATGACACTTGACATGTGTGCATATATATGTAAACTTAAATTTTAATGAAAATTAATACCTACTTATTAGCCAAGTAATTTGTGATAAATAAGGACTATTGAAATAGAAAGAATATATTGTAAGAAGTCACTATCTCAACAAAGTGTAAGAGTTGGAGGTGGAAGGTAGAGAGAGGGATAAGGCAAAAGTGCTCTCAAGAGGTAGAGAAAGGAGGAAAGGTAAGTGAAAATTAAAAGCATTCCACAGAAGGAAAATGGAATGAAGTATAGCTGTGGCAGCCATGGAAGTGCCACATCTTCCTTTAAGAGAAGACTACCATGAGGAATGCAATCTGCTGACAATTTCCAGAGGGTGGAAAAGAAATTTAGAAATCTCTTAATGGTAACGATATGACTAAATACTTGAAACATAATTAAAAGACAGTTTAGATGTAAACTAAACATAAACAAATCAATGGCTTTAATCTAGAATAAACTCAGGAATGAAACAGGAAAAATATTTTATTTTAAAAGGAAAAAAACTATGAAATACTTAGAGACGAATTTAATAATACACAAGAACTAGATAAAGAAAACTAGAGATATTATGAACGACAAACAAGATAACCATTCTCTTGGATGAGAAGACCTATTATGATTAGATGTCAATTCTCCCAAAATAAATACCCAGGTTGTGAGAAACAGAGCACTCTCATACACTACTGGTGGGAAGAAGAGTTTTCTTGGCATTTGTGGAAAGCAATCTTACAACATATTTTAAAATAAACAGTATCCTTTGACTCAATAATTCCAGACATGGGACATAAAAGCACTAATATTTAAGGAGATGTGTAGAGGATACTTATTGCAGCATTGTTTGTAGTTGCAAAATGAATGTTCATAAATAAGAAATTAGCTAAATATGTTATAATATATCTACATCATAAAATAGTATATGACTACCTAAAACAATGAAAAAAGAGCTATGCCAAGTGACTTGGGGGGGGGGGAGTTCTACACAGTATTGAGTGAGAAATTCGAAACCCAGAAAAGTGTGTATAATATGATGCCATCTTGGTACAAAGAAAAAAACAACCACACCACTCAAAAAAATTGTCTATGTGTGCATGTGCATATAAAATATCTGTATTTCCTTGATTCTGAAATGCCTATTTTTTTCACACTGTAACATCTCTGAAATGAGGAGGCATCTTAGAGTCACCATCTGCCATGTGGCTGTCATTTATGGCATTGTCCTTACCCAAACATATACATCAAAGTATGTGCAGTCACATGCAATGAATGTCGGTGGGCCTCAAGGAACATCTACTGTTAAGGCAACAGTGGAGCACCATCACAAGGAATACTGTATCATTAATGTTCTTGATGGCACACATGACAGCCATGCATGGAAATGCACAGACCCCAATGTCTGTGAATTGAAACACGGTTCAAACAGTCAAACTCTGAATATGAAGAAGTTTTAGGAATATCTTATCCAATTTATTCCACTTTTCATGTGTGCAAAAGAGTAATGTCTAAATAGGTCTAAAAGAACTAATTCAATAAGTTTAAAATAAAAATTATTAGGTGTTGGAAAAGTCATGATGCATTTTTGCAATGAAAAACATAGAAAAAATACGTCATGACTTTTCCGACAACCCAATACAAGGATTAAGAAAGCACTGTGTCATGGTTTAATTGACAGCATTTTTTTCTTTCTACACAAAGCATAAAATAATTATATCTTACACTAATACCATCTTAAATTAAGTAAAATATGTGGTATAAATATATGTATAATATATTAATATCTATACAGGATTGAATAAGTAAGGAGAAAATTATGGATGAACATAATCTAGGATACCAATATGACTGCATTAGTCTGGTAAGGCTACCACAACAAAGTACCACAGACTGGGTAACTTAACAGAAATTTATTTTCTCACAGTTCTGGAGGCTGGAAGTCCCAGATCAAAGTGTCAGCAGGTTTGGTTTCTCCTGAGGCCTCCTTCCTTGACTTGTAGATGACCTCTTTCTCACTGTGCCTTCACTTGACCTTTCTTTTGTGTGTGAATCCCTGGTGTCTCTCCTCCTTCTGATAAGGACATCAGTCATATTGGACCCCACCATTATGACCATTTAACCTTTATTATCTCTTTAAAGCCTCTCTATCCAAATACAGTCACCTTCTCAGGTAGTGTGTGTTAGAACTTTGTTGACCTTAAACAAATAGACAGCTAGATATTTCTGCGGCAAAGTTGGGTTTATTTGGGAACAACAAAGAATTAAAATTTAAGACATGAGGTCTAACAGTGACCACATGCAACTTTCAAGAAACAAATGAGAGGAAACTCTTTTATGGGGAGAAGAGTAAATTGGAAGAACTATTATAAACAAAGAGCTCTTCCTGTTGAGCTCTGAAAACAACAAGGGCATGCGAGCTCCCCCTTCTGGCCTCCTGACTTCATTTTAAATGAGGT
>NW_017732416.1:501306-502178 GCF_001890085.2 Hipposideros armiger | reverse complement strand
GTGTGTGGTGTGTGTGTGTGTGTGTGTGTGTGTGTGTGTGTGTGTTTTAAAAAAGATTTATTGGGGAATTGGGGGAGGGGAACACTGTGTTTTTCCAGGACCCATCAGATCCAAGTCAAGTTTTTGTCCTTCAATCTTAGCTGTGGAAGGCACAAGCTCAGCTCCAAGTCCATTCGTCAGTTTCAATCTAGTTGCAGGGGGATGCAGGCCACCATCCAATGCAGGAGTTGAACTGACAACCTTGTTGTTAGGAGCATGTGCTCTCACCAGCTGAGTCATCCGGCTGCCTATTGGCAGCTCAGCGGCAGCTCACCTCAGGCACAGCTCACTGGCTCATGTAGGAATTGAACTGGCGACCCTGTTGCTCAGAGCTCACGCTCTTAACCAACTGCGCCACCTGGCCAGGTGAGCAGGTATGTTTTAAAGTGTGGCATAAATCATCCTCCATCATGACACCGTTTCATGTCACACATTGCTTCTGATACTCGGCAATTTCTGCCAAATAATAACATTATGGTGTGTCCTCATCCATCTTATTCAGCAGATCTGGCACCATGCATCTTCTGGCTCTTCTTCAAAGTCAACATGATTTAGGACATCGAGGCAGCCACGATAGTGCAACTAAAGACACTCACAAAAGAGGACTTCCAGAACTGCTTCAGAAAGTGGCAAGAATGATGGGATAAGCGTGTCCAAAGCAAGGGGGAATATTTTGAGGGGAATTAACGGCAATGTGTCTTTTACTGTAATATTTTTTTATTTAAACATACCCTGTATTGGATAATAAAGGAAAAAAAAATAAAAAAATAAACATACCCTGTATTGTTTGATCACACCTAGTATACAGGCACTTATTTAAAAAAAAGCATGCA
>NW_017732416.1:494056-499571 GCF_001890085.2 Hipposideros armiger | reverse complement strand
CAAGAGCCATGAATTGTTGGTGAAAAGTTCAGGTTGTCTAACTTCTTCACACAGCCTTTTCAGCACTTCCAAATAGTAAACTTGGTTAACTGTTTGTCCAGTTGGTACAAATACATAATGAATAATCCTTCTGATATCAAAAAAGTTTAGCAGCATCATTGCAACAAGTTTACAAACTTAATTGTCAGAATGCATATGCCGTAGACTAGTTAAATTTCTTTGCTATACTCTCCGTGACATTTTAAACTTTCTCTTTCATGATCCATCACAAGTGTTACTGTTATTTAATGCAGGTGTCAGCAAGTGTTTTCTGTATGGGGCCAGGTAGAATATTTTACACCTTGCAGACCAAGAGGCAAGATCAAAGATTTTATATAGATACCTATATAACAAGATAGAAAACAATTTTTCACAAACTTTTAAATGAAAATTTTAAACAAAATTCAAAATATAATGGAATATAATTTTTGTAATACAAGTCTACTAATGAGAAGAATGGAATTGCGTGGGTGGATAACATTCTGCTTAATTAGGGTCAAAGTTAGTGCTTACTAATATTGTTGTAATTCATTCTTGTACCAAACTTTCCCTTGTTTCTCTACAACACAGTTTGACTGGTTATAAGTAAACGTCACTTTGAAAAAAAAAGGTGACACATGGTACCTCTGTGGATCATCATGTACACGCACACACACCAAAGATGAACAAAAACGCCAATAAATCTACTCAAATCAGCCTCTAGAATTTCACTGCTCCTTTACTTGTATGCCTTCTCTACTCTGGCAATCAATTCACTTCCCTCTGTTTTATCTGGTAAAACAAAGGCAACTGCCCGCAGTCAATATATTTTAAAGCCAACTTTCCAGGTAGAAATGGGCCCTTTTTCAGAGTTAGAACTTGAAGCCAAATACAAAAGATGACTGATTACAAGATCAAGGGAAAATGCTCCAAGTCATTCTAGGCCCTGACACTTCAGGGTAAGGAATTGTATCTTGGTTCTTCCAAATTTTACTTGATTTTTCTTTGATTGTCTTCCTCATTTTCTGGCCACAGAGAGTTATGACAAAATCAAAAGTGTATTAAAAGAAAATACAAGTTAATAGAGAAGATTTTCCTGTGTGGTTCAACGTCCAAAATGCTTCACCAAAATAAAAGTGTAAGAATTTGCATAACAAAGGGAAAAATACATCCCCATAATATGCAACTAAAAAGACAAATAACAATCTGGAGAGTGGTTTGGAAGTACATATTAAATTTAAAAAAACACACAAATGACAAACCAGAAAAAAATGTTTGCAATTTATAGAAAAAGAGCCTCTAAAAATGGAGAAGAATAGACCAAAAACCCTATGAAATGTCCCTAGAGATATAAATGAACAATTCATAGAAAAAGAAATACAAATTACTCTTACTCATGAAAACATGCTCAACCTCTTTCATAATAAGAGAAATGCTAATTAAAACTAGTTAGATATAATTTCTCAGCTATCATATTGGCAAACCCCCAAAACTTTGACATAATATTTTGTTGGCAAGACTTTGGAGAATAGGCACTCTCACAATTTGATGATGAAAATGCAAAATATTATAACATCTATGAAGGGAAATTTGGCAGTATCTAGCAAAATGTCATATGCATTTACCCTTTGACCTAGCCATCCCACTTGTAGAAATGTCTCCCACAGAAACACTGGCAAAGATACAAAAATGCACATGTTCAAGGCTATGCATCTCAGCACTATTTGAAATAGCTAAAAGCTGGAAACAACTCAAAGGTTCATTAATAGGGGGCTGGTGGAATTAACAGCAGTATATCTACCCAAAAGGGTACCAGGCAGCTGTAAAAAGAAATGAGGACTGTCTGTATCTACTACACAGGCTTTCAAGCTTTCTCATTCATAATCCCCTGTCTCAACAATTTCACATGGTATCCCTAGGCCAAAAGAAATGCCTAATATTTCCACTTATTAATGGAATTTAACAATTCCATTTATTAATCTATGAATCAGTTTGGTTGTAGAGTAGGTTGGAGAGGACAGGATAAAAAAAATTAGAACAACTTGATTATATATCCTTAGTAGGATATGCCCTAAGGACAAAAAGGACTGCAAATAGCAACAACTTAAACTGATTTAGGTAATCATGTTTGTGCCTTTGTTGGTTTTATTCTAGTTGTCCATTGTCATGGGACAAAGCAACTGAGCAAGCATGTTGTTATTAATTGAGGACCATACATTTCAGCACGGAAGGAAGCAGTTACAGATGTAAAGCTAATGAAGTTAAGTGAAAACCTGGTAGTCCTGAGTTTGAAGTATCAGCACAAAGTCATAATGTATTTTATCTTCAAAAAAGTACCTGTCTCATAGCTTTGTCTGCTGAAAAGGCCTAGAAACTATGACCAACCTCAGAAATAAGCATCTCTGTACCCAGATTGGGTTCTTAATGTCATTTTCTACTAAAAGGAATATTTTCTACAAAAAGAAAAAAAAAAGGATAACTCTGGGGGTCTGGGGCAGGAATTATAAAAGATGAGGCTGGAATATCTTATCATGCCAGAAAGCAAGAGACGCTACCAAACATCATATCAAAAGGATTTAGACAATGATACATAAGATACATGAGAATAACTCCCAGGTTCCTGATTTCTAAAAGGTAGAGACATTCATCAAGATAAGGAAGGCATGTTGTGAACATGTTGAATTTGAGCGTCCAGTGGAGAAGATAATATCTAGTAGGAAGTTGTATATCCCACTCCAGAGTGCAGAGGGGAGGTTTATTTAGTCTGAAGGTACATCTATAAGAGTGGATGTGATTGCTCTTAGAGAAGAGGGATGAATGAAGAGAGGTGAAGAGAAATGACAACCAGGGACAGAACCCCAGGAGTACATTCATCTTTTGCTTTTTTTTTAAGAAAAAAATGTTTACTAGCATTAATTGAGAACTCTATCAATTTATAATATAGAACAATTTTATATAATTTTGTAAAACATTCAGGGACACGTGCTTCAGGTAATGCAGTTGTCAATGTAAGAAACTTCCAAACCTGTAGAGAAGTTTAATAAGTTTATTTGAGCCAAACTGACATCAATCGCTAGGAAGCAAAATCTCATCGGATTGAGACAATGCTCCAGAGAATGCAGCTTCTTTTATGTATTAGAATCTAAGGAGGAGACGTAAGGGTGGCTACAAGAAATCCATTGGTGATAGATTAAAGGGGTAGGAGAAAACAAAGCGGAGAAATATCTGGGATTAGATAAAAAGTAAATTGGAGAGACAGATACTTCTTGCTTTGTACAGGATAGTTAACAATTAACATTTTACAGCACATAGAGATGGTATTTGGGGAACAAGAAACTAGAGGGGTTCTGTGGTCTCCTGCTCTGGTGCAGTGGGCTGTGCCCTAAGGGGTCTAGAAAAAAGGGATTACTGACATTCCAAGAGAATGTCACCTTAGATGCAGGAAGACAATAGAAAGACTCACTTAAAGTAAAGATTGACTTTGTCAAAGAAGCTACAGGCCCAGGATGTGACCACCGGCCAAAACTTGCTTTTTGTTAGGAATTTTATGTTCAGACCATCCTACATGGTTAATTTCTGTAACTGTACAAAAACTTCACTTCTTTAAAACGACTTTTGCCCTTCTCTTTCTCCTTGATTCAAACTAGCCTTGTCTAGTCTAATAGCACCATGACTCACTTGCTTCTTTTCTTTCCTTATCCTTCCACCTTGGTACACACTGCATGTCCAATCCCTTAATCACTACCCCCTTAGGACATCAGGTTCTAGTCAGCATCAGTCTTAGGAATAAAGCCTCATATCTGCTGACACAGAAACAGAGTTTTGATCAAATTAAAGATAATATCTTGACCTCAGTTGTGTTTCACCTCTGGACCCATGAAGGTGGAACAACCCTACCAGCACATCCCCTTGAAATCAGACAGAACGACTCCATGACTGACATCAGAACCTGATGCAATGATCAACTGCCTCCTACCCTAGCCCCAACCAATCAGTAGAGCCCATGGCCCCAACTTCCTTAGCTACCATGATTAATGATTTTTCTCCTATATAACCTATCCCTTAGAGGACATCAAGGAGACAGGTCTTAAGAACACTAACTTACCTGTGTCTCCAGGCTTGGGCCACTTCCCTTTTTTGCTGTAAAGTCCTGTCCATGACTCATTGGGTCTTGATGCACATGGGCAAAAGAACCCCTTGAGTTCTGAAACATTTCAGTTTCTAAGTTTGTAAGGCCCCATCATGCTGGCCTCCACTGAGTTTGTCAATTTTTTAAAATTAAATTTATTGGGGCAACAATGGTTAGTAAAATTATATAGGTTTCAAGTGTACATTTCTATAATACATAATCTATATATTACATTGTGAGCTCACCACCCAGTGTCAGTTCTCCTTCCATCCCATACATTTGATGATTTAGTATGTGGCCCCTTTTTCATCCTAATGAAACATTCAGGGACACATGCTTCAGGTAATTCAGTTGTCAACGTAAGAAACATCCAAACCTATAGAGAATTTTTATGAGTTTATTTGAGCCAACTGATGACAATTTCCAGGAAGCAAAATCTCAATAGATGTCCAGGGAACTTAAGGTTTCATGTTTACAGTGCAAGACCTCTCCTCATATACCCAAGAACTTTGCTATCCCTTTCCTGGGGACCTATATAAAAAGGATTAGCAAGTTTCTTGCCTTTCTCTCTAATGAAGGTAATTCCTGAGAATGGCAGTTAACATCTTTTTTTTAACATCACAGATAAAAAGCATGTCTTAAAGTAAACATGTAATTCTACATGCCTATAGAATGCCATTTTTGTACTACATTTAACAGTAGGTATAGAGATTATATTTGGCTTTGTCTAACAATACTCAATACACTCTCATCAGACTGGAAAGACTCTTCAGCCTTAGCCAAGGTTTTTCCTTAAAGATTCACGTGCAATGTGCCCCAGTGAAAGTAACTCCCTGGCTGTGGAGTTGTGGTTGGGAGGAGAGACAGGAGACCATGCACCCCAGAGGAATCGTGCGTTGATTGAAGGCAGAACCAGATTCCAGGTACTGAGTGCTGTCATTCCTGCACCATGCACTTCAGCAGAGTGGGCAGAGATTACAAAAACATCATATTAAACCACTCAGCTCCCTTTCAAGAAAGTCATGGACGGAGTGAGGGGAACACCAGGCCCCAGTATGGCCCTCAGGATGCGGCTGGCCAGGGTCCCCAGGGAAGGCAGCCGATTTATGAACACCTGAGAACAGGCGTGTGAGCTAGTGTCTAAGCAGTTCCAACATATCATCAAGGGCTGCAGCCAAGTTAATGAGAACCAGAGCTCCAGACCAAATTGCTTATTTTGAAAATACCTATTTTTCAAAGATTTTACATTTTAAATTAAACCATATGAGTAATGGTATCCTAGCTTCACAGTCCATTCTGGAAAAGAAAATTTTCATTTCCTAACTTGGGAAGGAACATGATGATTTTGCAAAAGGAAAGCAGCTAGTG
>NW_017732416.1:465118-494036 GCF_001890085.2 Hipposideros armiger | reverse complement strand
GGGGGAGGGGTTGGGGAGAGGGTGTGCGGTAGAAAGGAGAACTCTGAGGTGTCCAAGTTCAAGCCATCAGGAGACTTTGACCAGCAGGGAAGCAAAGTCCCTGGGAAGAGTTTCCAGATTACTACCTCTCTTTCCCAGAAATCCAAATTCACCTTGCAGGCTCACCCTATCTACACCTTGTTTCTATAAAAGGTGAGAACTGGTCATGAGTCAGTGAATTTGAGGCTTTCGAAATTCAGGGAGTGAAAGGAATTGTGTAAAGTCCAGGCATCATTTGATGGCCTCTAAATGGGATGAATCTGTTTTGGGGGATAAGAGGCTATTTGTTCTTTTTTATTTTTTTCCTTTATTTAATTTTGTTCTGTTTTGTTTTGTTTTGTTTCATTTTGATTTGTCCTAGGAGTTATCTGAACTTTCTGCATTTTGTTATTTCCAGTAGTTTTGTATTGCTCTAAGAAGCTATTTTCTGAAAAACTGGATAAGATTTAACTGATGATAGGCCCTCAGACTACAAATTCTCATAGACCTAATTCTATTGTTTCCTCCTTTGACTTGGTGACACTGTACCCAAAACTATTTAGTTCTAAAATAAATACTTGTTTGTCTTTGGAGTCAATTAAGGAGCCATCAATAAAACCTGTTGCTATTTTTTCAAGAGGTATTCATCCCTCATCCCCACTAAACCATTAAGTAAGGTGATGATGGACAGCTGCAGAGAGAGCACAAGTTACTCAAAAAGAAATAAAGCATAGTGTCTAAGTGTTTGGCTTCTTGTTCATTCTTGAAATACACATCCCAGCTCTACCACTGTGTTACTTTGGGCAAATTACTTTAGTTCCTGGCAAAATGGAGAAAATAATGGGGTTGTTGTGACAACACATGCAAGGTCTTAGAACAGCACCTGGTGTATAGTATTATATGAATGTTTGTTATTAGAATAATTATTTATATGAGTGAAAGTAGTTGATATCTCAAGCATACTAAGCAGTTTCACTACCACATGCTGGGAGGAAGGGGGAGAGCACAGGACTGCTACAGAAAAATAAAAATTTTAATCTACATTTTGTACTAAATGGCCCAAGCTAAAAAGTTAATACATGGTAAAGGAGTCATAAATATATAGCTATCACTCAGTGGGTGATAATAGCTATGAAACAGATCAACGATATTGATTTGATTTTTTATGCCACTTATTGGACTCATATTGTGTTCCAGACACCGTGCTTGAACTCAGAATGCGAAGATAAACGAGAAAAGACTCCAGAACTTGAGAAGCTTATTGCCTGTGGGAGAAACAAGCATGACAACAAAAACTCTAATACAGGTACCGAAAGCTACATAGAAGCTAAAAGTAAAGTGTTTAGGAAACATGACATCAAATGGTTTTATATTATTTAGTGAGATACTCATGCATGCAGATTATCACCTTCTTACTATAAGACACAAAGAAAGCAAGACTATCCAAGATAGTCTTGTGAGTGAGACACCAACGTCCATGTAACTTATTCCCCAAATATCAATTATCCAAACAAATTATAGTGAACTTGTGGGGTGGAGTTCCTAGCTAATTTAAAAGCCTGCACTAAATAAATAAAGGTCCCCCAAAAGACCAAGACCTATATAAGGCATTGATTAGCTAGGGGTTCAGGAGTTTCAAGCTATGATGACAAAAGCACAGACTTGAGGTGGGCAAGAAAAGAAAGAAAAGAGAATCTCAGTGCAGGAAATAGAGATGCATTCATGGCTAGCAGGAAGAAAGAGACAGTCACAGCAGCCAGACTGTAGGGATTCTGTCTGGCAAGATTATGGTGGTAGAGCAGTGATGATGGTAATCAAATGTTCAAGAAAATAAATGACATCTCTAATTGCAAATATTTTAAGCCATTACCCCCAGAAGTATATAAATATGTACCAAACCACATAATCCATTTTGGGATTTTCAAAAGATAAGCAAAAGACAGTACTGTGGTCCAGAAAATTATGCCCAAGGGTGGTAATAGTCAAGGCTGAACTGGGCTAGTGGCTGGGGAAAAGTAGCCAGGGAGTGCTGGGTTCATCCAAGTTTAGGAAAGGCAGCACCCAACAGAGAAAGCAACAGTCAGTGCTTCCAAGTTGATGAGAAAACAGCCAAGAAAAGTCAGAACCCAAAGAGTCTCCATCTTTGGGCAGTAGATACCTGGTATGGGACAGTTTAGGATTCTTCTATTCTGGATGGGGACCTCTATATTTATTGGTCAGGCTGCATATGGGGGAACTTTCTAAGAGAAATGTTCCAGAGGCATGACCCCAAACCCCTAAATATGAAGTCCAAATGACTAATCTAGGACAACTGCAAGGGCTGTTCCAGTTAAGAGAGAAATTGAATCTGGGAAGCCAGTGTAAGCAAGATCAGTAGGGAAGGGGCTAAGGAGACCACTAGGTCTAAGTCTCCTGGGCCATTCCTTGGGGTCCCTCAGAGCTCTCTTTGACCTCCTTAGCACTTACGGCTTTCTGCCCTAAAAGTCACCTGGTATATATCTTTTATCCCAACCAGACTATAAGCAGAAACAATGCCATTTTCCTTCTCAGATTGCTTGGCATTGAAAGGCACCATGATAGAGATGAAAGAAGGGTGTGGAATTCAGCCCTGGAGATATTATTTTGCAGGGATACAAATGACAGAATGGTTAGAATTATATTATATGAAGCCAGGTTACATGGATTCAAATCCTGCCTCTTCTTCATAGCTGTATGACGTTGGACAGGTTGTTAGTTTTTGCATTTGTCAACTGAGAGTGATAATAATGCTTACTCCCAATGCTCTGGGAATTAAATGAATATAAGTACTTACAGTAGTGTATATGATTTGTTACATCATACTATTCTTATTATCCATAGCCTAATGAACAGTACATGTTAATTTGCTTTGCTAAGCTTCAGTTTTCTCATCTGAGAATGAAGACATAAGATCCAACCTTACAGAATGAGATATGAGTATGAAATTAGCTAATGGAAGTCAGAAAATATGTTGAATAGAAAATGCAACACAAATGTTTGTGTTTGCTGTTATCATCACACATAGTGGGCATCAGAATCAATGACTACTAAAATATGGAAACAAAACAGCCATTGTGAGGTTGGACCAGATGCCTTCAAGTTTCACCATTCCAAGATCTTGCACAGGAAAGTTATTTGTAGTTGTGAAGGCCAGACAAGTGTTCCTCGTTAGCTATGCATGAACCCTGGAGATCAGTGTTGCCATGTGTCAGATCAAGTGAAGTGACAGGCTTTGCCAAGTGTTGCCCTGAGGCCATCCCTCACACGTGCCTGAGACATGACTTCCCCAGAGGCCTTCTGCACTGTGCTGTGCCCTGCCTCCATCCTGGCCACCTCCCTGAAGGCCTTGGGTCCACCTCCAGCAATCTTCCAGACTTTGACCATTCCTAGTTGGCATAGAAGGGCAGAGCTCAGCACATTCCCCTCTTTATACCCCTGGGTTTGCCCCAATGGGGTGGTTCTGTGTGACTGTCCCACACAGCAGCTCTAGGAGACTCAAAAGGAATGTGTGGAACTTGCCAGTGCCAGGGGCACAAGTAAAGCCAGGATGGCTTATCAACCAAAGGAGTTTAGTGCTCCTGTCATTGCCATGATACAGACATAGAGCAGGCCCCGAGAGGAGCCTGCACCTTCCCAAGAACCAAGAAGGTGGCCCCAAAACCAGATGGCACCATAAGTTCTCCTGCATAAGGTGAACCACCAGTACTCAAGACCTGGAAAACTCCTTCCAAGCGGATACTTGACAGATGAGAGGGAAGAGGAGAAACTGACAGAAAAATAGCAACTGCCTGTGAAGTTCTTGGCTCTACCTAAAATTGAGAATGCTTGTTTAAGATCAAATCCTAGAGCTTTGTGAAAATAATGATAATATAATAATAATAATAATAATAATAATAATAATAATAATAATAATAATGATATATTGGAAAGCATCCTTTCTCTGGATTTGGAATACCTAGAATAATATTATAAAGAGATTTTGAGTAAGACAGTTGGCCTCTCTGAGTTTCCTTCTCAGTATAATGGGGATTAAAATACTGACCCTGCATAGGTTTTATAAAGATAGTACAGAAAAGGAGCCTGGTATGTAGGAAGCTTGATTATTGATAAGTCAAGAAGTTTCACCTAGTTCATAGCAGACCTTGATTCCTTTTCCTTAAATGTGAGGCCACTTCAGCAGTAACCCCCAGACTTCAGGAAGATTGAGGCAATTCGCCCATCACTGTGCTCACTGCACACCCTAAAGCCAACATTCCCAAATCCCTTTTAGCTCATGCCTCAACCACTTTAACCAAACGCTACAGGTGTCCCTGTCGTGGATAAATCTGTGGAGATGAATGTGCTGGTCCCAGTACTACAGGCTCAGTTACTCAAAAACATTGATTTACCCACTTCCTAACATGGGGTTCTTTATCCCTTTTTATTTTTAATAAACAGGATTATGACCCTTAATTCAAGTCATTCATAATCATTCATTCATTTATTTACTCACTCAGTCAACAAATACGTATTGAGCACACCCACTGTGTACTAGGCACTATGCTGGGAACAGGAGCTAGAGTAGTGATCAAAGCCAGAGGTGACTTTTGTTCTTGTAGTCTAGTACCCACATTCTCATCAGAGACCATACTGCCCCCAAGGGGCAATAATTGCTTACGGGGTGGTAAAAAAGACCTTACTCATTTTATGTAAGTAGGTGTGTGTGTGTGTGTGTGTGTGTGTGTGTGTGTGTGTACAGACAGTTGTATTAGTTTCCTATTGTAGCTGTAACAAATTACCACAAACTTAGTAGCTTAAGATAACACAAATTTATTATCTCCCAGTTTTGAGAGTCAGAAGCCTGAAATGGATCTCACTAGGCTAAAAAATCAAGGTGTTGGCAGGGCTGCGTTCCTTCTGCAGACTCTAGGGAAGAATTTGTTTCCTTGCCTTTTCCAGCATCTAGAAGCTGCCCATGTTCCTCGGTTCATGGTTGTATTTCATCTTCAAAGCCAGCAATGGCGGTCAAGTCTTTCTTATACTGCATCTCCCTCACAGTGATTCTCCTGTCTCCTTCTTTCACTTATAAAAATCCTTGTGACTACATTGGGTCCACTGCATAATCTTCCCATCTCAAGATCAGCTGATTAACAACCTTAACTCCATCTGCAGGCTTAATTGCCCCTTACCACGTACTATTAATTATTCACAGGTTCTGGGGTTTAGGATATAGGGGGCACCATTATGTCACCACAACAGTATCTCTGCTGTATTAAAATTTTATAAAGGGATTATTACAACAACTATGCATAGTGCCAGGTGAGTATTAGACTAATTGGGGGATCACTGCATAAATTATTTAAATATCTAACCACTATGCTATACACCTGAAAGTAATATAATATTGAATGTCAGCTGTAACTGAAATAAATAATTTATTATTTTTTTTATGATGGGAGGATCACTAAAGCATATCTTAAAACCCCCTTTTAAAGGGGCAATAATGAAAAAGTTTGAGAAACCCTGGACTACTAGGAAGGCAACACGTTTCTTGATTAACTATGTACACCTGGGGTCAGCCTGACAGCTCAAATACCAACTTTATGCTTACTAGCTGTGTAGTTGTGAGCAAGTTACTCAAGCCCTCAGAGAAGGTAATAGAGCATACTCAGTTTTTTTTTATTAAATATGTTAATGCACTGATAAAGCTTTGAAATTGCCAAATATGCAGTAAGTGCTCAATAAATGTTTCCATTAGTGTTAGGAGAGACAAGATTATTCAAATACTCACAGAAATAAATATGTAAGTTTAAATGATGATAAACACTGAAAAGAAAAAGAATGCTCTTATAGCATTGCAAGAGTATAAACAGGGATTCTCACTGAGAGTAGGAGGGTAGGAAAAAGTTTCCTAAGAAAGTGACCTCCAAGCTGAAATTGGAAGGCTGGGTGGGCATTAAGTAAAGCGCATGGGGGCAGGGGACATCATGAACATATTTCCAAGCAGAGGGAACAGCATGAGAGCGTCTTTGGGGTATTAGGGATGTGGCACAAGCTCACAGGACTGACAGCCCAGTGTGGCTGCCCCACGGAGAGCAAGCCCATATTAAGGATTGTTGTCTTTTTCCTAAGAACAAGTGGAGGCTACTGATGGATTTGAAGCAGAGACAGTGGTGCGAGAGATTTGAAGCAGAGACAGTGGTGCGAGAGATTTGAAGCAGAGACAGTGGTGCGAGAGATTTGAAGCAGAGACAGTGGTGCGAGAGAAACGATCAGGACTGACTGCACCCCCAATAATAGGTGCAGACAGACTAATCAGGAGGTGAGGAGGATGGGACCGGGATGGGGAAGGAGATAAAGAGAAAGAAGATACTTAAAAATTAAAATCAACAGGACTTGTGGTTTGCAGCAGAAAGAAGTGGGTTGTAGATGCACACACCTAGTTTCCAATGCTCTGTGAGCGTTCGTGTGCATCCATCAATGCACAAAAGCACCTCTCTTGGTCCCGAGAAAGTGCATGGGTATCTTGGTCCAGAGAAAAGGCCTGCTGAAATGTCTGATCTGTCCTGCCCAGATATGTGGTGACTTCTGTAGCACTCCACACACCATTTTGTGTCCCGCATATAAAATAAACTTTAAATTGGATACAGCTTTAACAAAAAGTGGTGCTGGCAACAGCTCTTCTTTTAAGACCTCTGTTTACTGTAGAGTGTTTTAAGCATGACGTTTTAATTTCAAATTTTTTAAATATGTATTTTGTGAGAAATAAACAGAGATGACTTAACTGGAAATTGAACTGGGGTCTCCTGGCCCTTGGCCCACGTTTCTACCCAGGGACCAACTGTCTGCTGAAGTATAAATCCATCTCCCCAAACTGTTGTATGACCAGCGTGAGCTATGTTTATGTTCCTCTTAAAAATGCAAGCATTTCTTGGCCCAGCGAGTCCACAAGCCAAACTATTGAACTGGTAGACCCTCTGATCCAAGGAAACCTAATTCAATTCATGGTATAATTTTCAAGGTCAAATTGTAGCTGCACATGTTTTCCCAAAACTTCTCTGTATTTGCCTACTCCATACATAGGACAGGACCACATTTGCAAATCAATAGCTCTGGGTTCCTTAAACCATTTGCCATGGCAATGGTTGGGAAAGGAATCCACCAGCAATAACAAAAACAGGTAGAATCTAAACCATGGGGAGAAATTAATAAGGATTAGGGTGAAAGAGGGGAACAGGAGGGCTGTCCCTGTTTCTGTTATTTTAGAAACACTGAAGTCAAGACACTTGGGTTTTACTCCCACCTCTGCCACTAATTACCTGTGTAATCCTCGGCCATTCAGTTCCATTCAATTCAGCAAAGAGTGAACAAATAAATGAATGACTCCATCAGGCATAGCTATAAACCAGATACTGGTAGGCACTGGGAATCCCAAGACACCTAAGGCACAATACCTACCCTTGGGGAGTTTAAAAACCAGAGATGGACACATATACCTAAATAGGATCACATTAAAGGGTCATAAGTGATAAGGCATCAATATAGCCAAAGGGCTAAGGGAGAGACAAATTCCAACCTGGTTGAGAGGAAGACTTCCTTGAGGCAAAGATACCTGTGCTTATATTAAAACATAAGCAAGAGGGCCGGCCGAATGGCTCAGTTGGTTAAGAGCTCGCTCAAGAGTTTGAGCTCTGAGCAACAGCGGTTCGAGGCCAGCCCCAGCTGAGCAGCCGCTAAGCTGCCAATAGGTAGCAGGATGGCTCAGCTAAAAAAAAAAAAAAAAAAAAAACATAAGCAAGAATTAATTAGGCAAATAAAGGTGGGTCAATTCATGAAAGTAAGCCAGGAAAGGACAGTGGGCAGCTCACAGAATTGTCACAAAGGCTGAAGAATTGTAATGGACAGTTGTCAGTCTTTTTGTTGCTCAACATCTGAACTTCCTTACTTTGTTTGGGAGAACTTTTCTCCTTTTGAAGGTTTGTGGGATTTCCCACGTAGAAAGTGAACATTTCTAATGCTTTCCTTCTTCCCTCCTCCTGTGCAGTTAGGGACAGGTATGTGACTTAGGCTTGGACAGGCAGATACATGTGCCAAAACGTTAAATTGGGAGCAAATGACACAAACAGACTCCAAAAAACACTGCTTCTGGCACTGTATGCAGCCGTATCAAGGTCTTAGTTTCCATGCACAGTGGTGCCAAAGGAGTCAGGGCAGCCCCCGGCCCCCAGAGTCAGGGCAGGCAGAGCAGGCTGCAGTGTGGGGGCTGCAGGAGTGCAACCTCAGTAGATCTGCGCCAGAGTGTGATTTCAGCTATGGGTAGTTTCAGCAGGGTAGCCTCTGACCTAGTTTTTCAGCCTCTGTGGCAATTCTGTGAGCTGCCCAATGTCTTTTTAATAAATTTCTTTTCTGCCTAAATCAACTGGGGTTGGTTTCATTTACTTGCAGCCAAAACATCTGACTGATACAGGAATAACAGGAGCCCAGCCTCCCAGGTGAGTTGACAGGTTGGCGGTTGCGGATGTTTGGTGGGGCCTGGCAAGCAGTTCAATATTAGGAGAACATAAAGAATGAGATGAAAAGGATGGGAAATGACTCTAGAGAGATAGGTAGGGGTCAAGTCATAGAGCGACTGGTTACACTGGGCTAAGAAACTTAGAATTCATCCTAAAGAGGATGGGGACCTTAGGACAAAAGTGGCATTAGCTATATTCATATTTTAGACTGATTAACTCCAGAAGGACAGGCCAGTGTAAAGTGGGCAAGGGAAGATGATAAGGCTATGATAATGGCATCCAAAGAAAAGGTGATGAAGGCTGAACCAGGGCAGTAGTTGTGGGGAGAAAGAGATGGTGAAAGCCTCAAGAAATATTTAGGCAACAAAGCAGGTGATATTTATTTTCACATTGAGATGAAAAAAAGTCCCTTTACAATTCTGGGCTCAAGTTTTTAATTGTAAATTAGGAGTGAAGTTCAGATGTCCTCCTACAAGGCATGCAACAGTCTGTGATTCTAATTACTGAACATGTAGGCACACTAGCCTGAAGAAAAGGAAAACTATAACTGGGAAGAAAACTTCCTTTTGGGGACAGGTCAAAACAGGTGAGGCACTTCTAGTGAGAAGGGTGGGTTAAAATTGAAGACTGTGAAGTTGTGAAAGACCCAGCATATGGTAAAGATAGGCTTGTTTACTGAAACTTGTATTTCTATGACTGAAAGCTTGTTATTATATAAAAGGAAGCATTGCTTTATACAACAGAAGCACTACCAAGGTATACTAATATTTGAAAATTTGATGTACTGTAAAACACAATCTTCTTCTTGGTTTTTTTTTTTAGCCTCTACCCAGATGTTTTCCCTTTACGCAGACATGAATTCATGAGTGGATTTGAACTCTTGAACATTTACAGTGAAATGTTTCTTTCATGAGACTAAATATTTCCTGAATGACACTAATATTTTTCTAACAAAACAAGTATCCGAAAGGTTGGGCATCAAAACATATGATAATATCCCCCTTTTAAGTATGTATGTAGCTAAAGCTGAACAAGAGAGGCAACCAACACTAGAAGCATGAAAAATGGACATCTTCATAGAATCTCACAGAGTTTCAGCATGCCAACGGTAAACACACACTTCCACCTCAAGCAAAATTTGCCTTTGCAATGCAGGAGTTATTTTTCAACCTCAAAGGAAAAAAAAAAGAGTTTCTGTGATTATAGCTTTGTTTGAAAACGTTAAGTGATGGGGAGGTCCTTTTAAAACTATTTCTTAGAAAACCCAAGAATGAAAATATGCCTTCCATTATTTTTCACAGTTAATGAGCTTGTCTATATTCCCCCAATGCCCAATGTAATCAAGGAAATAAGATGACATATCTTTTTTTTTTAATTAAAGTTTATTGGGGTGAAAATGGTTAATAAAGTTACATAGTTTTCAAGTATACAATTTGGTAATACGTCATCTATATATCACATTGTATGTTCACCCAGAGTAAGTTTTTCTTCCACCACCATATATTTGACCCTGTTTATCCATATCTACCACCCCTCTCCCCTTTACTTACCATTAAACTCTGGTAACCACTAATCTATTGTCTATGTCTATGAGCTTTTGTTTCTTTCTTTGTTTGAAGATGATGTCTTAGTCTCATGTTATCAAACTCTTGATAACCTCACCAAGCAGGGCTATTGAGTTCCTGAAGAAAGACTTGGGATCCAATTTCAGTTTCTCTGACCAAGCATCTCTACATAAGGAGCCTAACTCAGCTACTCAGCTGTTGTGGGGACAGGATGACCACCTCATCCCAGCTGCTCCTTCCCCAGCCACAGGCAGAAGATGACTTTAGGGGGACTTACTCCTAAAAGTTCCTTCATTGTAATCATAATTTGGCCCACTAAAAAGTATAGATTAAAATAATACTTCTAATTATTGTCCATTTCGGTTTTTCCGTCTTTCAAACTGAGGAGTACCTGACAAGTTTCTGGTAGACAGTGTATATAATAAAACACCCTCCATACTCTGAGCACACACATACACACACTGCTGCACCCACCCCACCCCACCCCATATACATACACACACCCCTCCAAATTAGGGCACAGTAGAAAACTGAAATTATGTCTTGAAATGGCAGGGGACAGTGTTTGTCTCTTTTATTCAGCTTGAAGTACCCCTTGGAAGATTTTCTCATTTTGCCTTCTGAGCCCTTTTTGAAAATCTCCTTGACTTGGTGAAGAAGAGATTCATGTATGAAAAAATCTGTTTTAAAGCAACTATGCTCTCTTTCCCAAGCAAAGCTGACTTTTTAAAGAGCTAAAACCATTACCATCACCCTCTTGCCCTCTCCAAACAAAAAGGTGTTTATTTTTTAAACCTGTGTTCCTGAACTTTCCAGGTTTGTTCCCTTAAGCCACAGCAAGTTCTAAGGTGCCCCAGAGTGGGAGAGGTACAATCCACCCTGGCTGCTATAGTTCTTTTTCTCTACACTTCTAATAGTTTCCCTGAAATCCTGAACTGCAATAAAGTTCGCTAGGCAGACAAATGCTAATACTCAGACCATTTCGTCCAAGGAGAAGCAAGTTGGCCACAGCTGCAGGTGACAAGGTAAGTGATCCACACATATACTGTCTGAGGGGCAATCTTGAGCATAAGCGTCACCAGCAAAAAATACTGGAAGACAATTTCCTGCTGTTAACTAACTCACCTTTCCCATGAATAATCAATTATTTAGAGAAAGGGAAAGCTACTTTAAAACACTTTTTTTTTTTAGACATCAGTATACTTAGTATAATTTTCTTGCTCCATCTTTCTTTTCTTAAAGAAATATGCCCTCACTGGCTGACAGGGACAAATTTCTCCCCACTCCCCCATCTTATATTCACCTCACCATTGACTTCCCCATCTCCCTGCAGCCTTCAAATTGGATTGCATGATAAATAAATATTGCCGCTGCCTCCGTTGTCTTTATCTCAAACCAGAAAATGAACACAATTTCAAAAACCTGTTTTCTCAACTCCGTGTCTGAGACAGGAAGGGGTGGGGGGAGAGGATGGGCGGCCTGTTTGTACCCACTGGCACAGGCTCTTCCTCACCAGCGAAGCTTTCCATGGAAATTCTGGCTGCATTCGCCTTGGCTAGGTTTGGGACTATTTTTGGAAGCCTAAAAACCTCAGGGGAGTGACTTTTACTTTTATTCATGTACAGGGTCCTTACTTTTATTTATTAAAGAAACAAAAACATGTCTCCTGCTTAACTTCAACCAGCTTTCATGTCAAGTAAAACAAAACTTGTTGGCTGGTCCACTCGGCCATTGGCCAGGGGGGAGGGGGAGCCCCTTCCACAGTGCGTCTGAAGCATATGTGACCTGCGTATTAATCACCCCTCAGAGAAAGGGAGGAGTCATGGACTTTTGAGACTCTTGTACCAAGGAACAACTTTGGGAGAGTGTTTGAGTCCAGCTGGGAGAGAAAAGGTATTTGGAAGAAATTCCAGCAAATTTAAAGTGTTACTTTTTAAAAGCATTTCAGGTGCAAAAGAAAAGAGGTAGAAAGCTCAGCACTCTCTGCACTCCTAACACTGTGACACTGACATCTCAGAACCTAGAAAAATCAGCAGAGAAGATCATGGGGTGAGAATCACCCCCACAGATTTAGCTTCACCCCCCAGAGTCTAAGTGTTCATTTTAACAAGTTGTTAAGGGCAAGCAGCCAACCTCTCAGCCTCCATGAGACAAATTAATTCAAGGTTTTTTCCTTGAGCCTGCAGCCAGGATGCCTGCAACAATAGCAGCTGGAGAGGTGCTATTGTTTTATCTCAGTGGAGATTTGAATCTCCCTTACCCAGGACAAAGAGGCCCACCAGGCATCTACAAATAGCGAAAAATGCAAGCAAAGTGGAAGATAAAACTGCCAGGGAATTTGCTTGGTAGGTCTTTCCTGTGCCTCATGTCAAGTCTATTGCCTCAGCTCTCTCTTTTACTTCTACACTGTCTTCACCACCCCCAGTTATGATTCTAGCTAGGATTCACATTATATCCCAACATGTTGACAATGGCTACAAATATCTGTGCCATCATGGGCAAATCACTTTTAGCTTCCCTGAACCTCGGATTCATCCTGTTAAATGGGAGTATGGCAGAGACTGCCAGTTGTTCACCATAAATCCGTTTCATCTTCTTCCTGAACACACAGCTAGAGTATATATCCTGGTTTCCTTTGTGGTAAGGTGTGGCCATGTGACTGTCATTCTGTTGAATATGAACAAAAGTGGTGTGTGCCATTTGCAGGCCCAGAAATTGGTGTGTCCTCTTTTTCTCTTTCCATGAATGGCATGTGGTTAATGAATAGAAACCCAGATATCCATATTTTGAAAATGGCAAAGCCAGGAAATATATCCCAGAATCACCCTATGAATAAAAAGCTGTCCTTTAACCAAAATATCTTCCATGAACTATTTCATGAGCAAGGAATAAACATTGATTGGGTTGAGACACTAAAGATTAGAGGTCCTATTTGTTACTGCAGCCTACCCTACCCTGGTTAATACAGGGTGGTAATAATACCTGCCCTGCCTACCTCAAAGGACAATGGGAAGAATCAAATGAGATATTTTGTGTGAAAACACTTTGAAAATATGTCACATCCTTCAATTCTAGACCAGAGATAATACCATCTGTAGATGGGGAAGCACCCATAAATTAACAGTATTTAGTGAGCCCAGGCATCATACTATTTAAATGCTTTATGAGGATTATTTAATTTAATCCACATCACAACATTATAAAACAGATACATACTCTTATTATCCCCTTAGACAAGGAAACAAAGGCTTACAAAAGTGAACAACTCACCCCATTTTCAATCCAAGTTGGAACCAAAAAGTCTGACATTAAAACCAATATTCTGAACCATGAACCTAGGGGGAAAAAAGTTATCTTCAAATAAATGAATCATTGGTACTTTTAATTAAATAAATAAAACTTTAAAAGCACTTTGTTTCAATTACCTGTTTCAAAAGAAGGACTACTATTTAGCGTCATGGCGACCGAGTTTTTCCACTTTATTTTCCATGTATACGCAGAGCCCCCATCTATGGCAGCTAGTGCGCTTTTAAACAAATGATACAGACCACCACTTAGATTACTTGCATAAGCTTGAATGCTGGATTTGACGTTTACTAGCATTTTTAATCTAAGTCCAGTACATTTTTTTATTCTCTCTAGAATCTCTTTTGTCCTCTTAAATGCATTTAATATAAGCTAAGAGACAAAGAAATGCTATTTAATGGGTGAAAAAGGGCAAGGGCGCCTCCCAGGTATTAACTCATTTAAGAAATCGTAAAGCAATGTTAACTCATGCTTCCACCATTAGACAGAATCCCAAGTACAATTACTGAAGCCTAGTAAGGAGACCACCAAAGGTAAGCAGGCTATTATAAAAATTTAAGAGCTATTAAGTACTATGGGGTTTTACAGTCGGTAAGCTCAAAGTTATTTAGCATATGTTTTTTCCATCCTTACAATGCATGGGGAAAATTCACAGTGTTCAACATCTCTCAAAACCACATTTCCACCTGTGTGGGGCAGTGGAATTAATAAGCATATAGAATAACCTCACAAATTTGGATCCCTCTCACCTGGAATTCATGATATTTCAGTTAAGCATATGTGGGCCTGGCCAGACAAAAAGGCTGGCAGGGCTGGAGGTCACTGCACAAAGCTGATGAGAAATAAGGTCAAGGGAGGGTAAGAAATTGGGCTCTGGGGCTCAGAGACTATTACACATACATGTTTTAATGATCAAGTGAGAATTGTATCTATAAAGTCACTAATTGTGTGCTGACATAAAATTTACCCTTTGATATTCATGAGGGTTTGGGAAATAAATTTAAATACTTAAATGAAATTGCAGGGGGAATGTTTATCCTGCTGGCTGATTAAGGCAAATAAAGCATTTTCTTGCACTTTTCAGAAATACATTCACAAAAACTATTGGCATAGTTAACTATTCACTAAGGGATATCAACAACTCAAGCTTTAGAGTCTTCCTGACATAAAATAATGAAATACCAATCTGTGAGATACAGTTCAAATTTGAGACTTCCAATAATTCTAATAACCTTCCATCAATTCCTAATCATTTGCACATACAAGCAACCTGTTGCTAAGTCTGTGAGCTTCAGTTCCTATGACAATAGAAAAGAGATAGATCCAAGTTCCTACTTGACTGTGGACTTACCAAGGTAAAGCCATGCTTGCTGTGCTTGTTTCTGTTATTTACCAAAAAAAAAAAGAAAGAAAAGAAAAAGGAAAACAAAAAGATAATATCAAAATTAGACTTTTAAACCTCACCAGACTAACCATCCTGGGGCTCAGCCTCCTCTTTTTTATCCTAGGTGTCTGCTCCCTCCAGCCTCTTCCGACCTCTTCTAAGATAATGAACTTAAGTTAATCTTGTTACCTTTTAGGTCAGTTTCCATTCTGATGATGTTAGAAAAGATAAAAAGTGTAAATACCCCTACCAGACAAATAAGCATGCTCCACTACTTCCATGAGGACACCAAAATACATTGTTCTCTCCTAAGGAAAATAAAACATCAGCCTGGTGTCACAAATGCATTCTTATAACAGGGTTATCCACCAGGCAGAACAAAAGCTAAAAGAAACTAAAACTCCATGTAACTGTTTATTGAATCTTCGTTTTCCTTCCTACAAGGAAGAAAGTCACTAGCTTATGCTTCCAGGGCTGTCCCAAGACCTTTGCAGGTTTCTCTGTCTCATCTCTTCCAGCCACTTTCTAGCTATTGATCAGAAGGCAAACATAAATAACCTAAACTGTACTACTAAGAATAAGTACTTTTATTCTCATTATTCTCTTTATTAAGCATTTGAAAAATACAGACAACTATAAAAAAGAAAATAAAAATGAGCCCAGAGGTAGCATTTTAGTATCTTTCCTTTTGTACATTTTTCTATACATAGATGCACATATATAATTTTAAAATTTTTACTGGACTGGCTGAGTGGCGCGATGGTTAAGAACTGGCTTGGGACGCCAGAGGGCCCCCATTCGGATCCCACATTTGAGGGCCAGTGACACTGCCCTCTACAGCTAAGATGCTGAACAACAGCTCAACCTGGAGCTGGGCTGCCTTGAGTTGCCGGCGACGGCATAGGCTGCAGTCCCTGCTGCAGTGGGTTGCCATGGGCTACCGTGTGTAGCCAGCAGCCACCATGAGCGGCCGACCAGAAGCCTGCGACTGATCTGCTTCGCCCGGGAAGAGCGCAATGATGGTGCCAACTTGGGCCAGTGAAGCAACGTCCTCCACAACTAGATTGAAGAACGAAAGGACAGCAACATGTCCCAATTCCCCAGCACTGTTCCCTTACCCCCAATTCCCCAATAAAAAATAAAAAAATTTTACTAAATAATAAGACTCTATCCATACTATTTTACAGTCTGCTTTTTTTCCTACTTAAAGAACATATGGTGGTTACATTTTCTGATCAGTAAATAAAGATCAACATTATCATGGTGAATATATACCATAATTTATTTAACCAATCCTCAGCTGATTTATATTTAGATATTTTCAGTTTTTCTCCATTATAAATAATGCTGTGATAAACAGTTTTGTGTATACCAGAGTATAATTGCTTTATTGAGAGTAAACATTTTCTAAGAACTTCAATACTTATTGTCAAACTGTACTCCAGAACGTCCTGGATATCTGAGTTTACCATCCTAATGGCAAAGTAAGCAAATCCCTACCACCCACCTCCCTTGACAACTGTTAGTATTAACAGACTTTTGACTCTGTCATTCTAATAGCTGTTCAGTTTCTAGTAAAGCAAGACAAGTATTTTTGGCCATTTATATTTCTTCCTCCATGATTTACCTATTTACCTCACGCATTTTTTCTAATTATATGCTCTACTTTTTCTGAATAATTTTCTTAACCTTAGCCTGAGGGCCTAGAACCCTGAACTGTTCTGATTTTGTTCCAAAGTTGTCCTTGTTTCCTGTTTCCGGTTGTCTCAAACTGGAGATATCTGTTGTCATCTCTTTTCTAAATCAGTACCCCTCTCTCCTAGCAAATGGCTTTTCTATGTTAGCTTTGGACATCTTAAAGGAACCATGCTATGTTTCTGTCTAGCTTGATTAAAAAGGTGGGAGGGGTACAAATTAGAATGTTGTAGGTGATATAGTTAGTGGCCCTGATAGAGACTAAGCTATATTTTTCTGCTGAGACTCAAACATGAGCACTAGGATGGAATCTGAACATTCTAAACAAAATTTTTCCTTGAGCCCCAGGACCTGTTCCACCCTCACCCATTCATTGTCCCAGTTAGAATTATAGCAGAAATTCAAAGAGAAGAACTGTTTCAACATTTGATTTCTAACCTACATAGATGTTAACAAATTATAAAAGAAACAAGAATGTGGAAAACAAACATTTTTGTGTTGTTGGAAGCAGCCTTGTTTTTCTTTTTAAAGATTTTATTGGGGAATTGGGGAAGGGAACATTGTGTTTTTCCAGGACCCATCAGCTCCAAGGTCAAGTTGTTGTCCTTCAATCTTAGCTGTGGAGGGTGCAGCTCAGCTCCAAGTCCAGTTGCAACTTTCAATCTAGTTGCCGGGCAAGGGGTGGGGAGGGGGGGGATGGCACAGCTCACCATCCCATGAGGGAATCGAACCCAGCAACCTTGTTGTTAAGAGCACATGCTCTCGCCAGCTGAGCCATCCTGCCACCTGTTGGCAGCTCAGTGGCAGCTCAGCTCAGGCATAACTCACTGGCCCATGTGGGAATCAAACCGGCGACCCTGTTGCTCAGAGCTTGTGCTCTAACCAACTGAGCCACCCCGCTGGCACCAGAACCAGTCTTTTTGAGAGAAAAAAAATACTAAACTCTGAAGAAGGCAAAGCTTAGAGTTTATGTCTATAAGTCTTTGGTTTTGATCTGTGAGAGATGTACCACCATCTCAAGCATGATTGGGTGGGAAGTGGGGTTGAATTGGAAATATAGATGGGGGTATTATTTAATTGTCACAATGCCAATAGCACCCTCATTTAGAAACTGCTCAAATTAATGAATTGGGGAAAGAAAATAGATGACGAGTCAGAGAGTGTACATAGAGACCAGAGGAGAGGTGCCCAGCCTAGGAAGAGGAAGTTTGGCCTGGACGGACCTCTGTGAATCTATGCTGAGGAGGCCAGAATTGGAGGGACCATGCAAAAGTTGCTAATTCAGCTCAAAGAGACTGTCCAGGCTCTCGCCCAAATCAAGGCATTCACCAGCACCAAAGATCCATGTGGTTGCTGAACCCAGAGTTTCAGACTATCAGCATCCATTCCTGTGAGCTCCCACCTCACCTGTGCAGACCATCACCTTAGCTGTCTTCATTTCCACCTCTGAGCACCTCCTCCAATATAGCTGCACACCACCCAAGAATCCTCCTAGCCCATCTAAACTGTTTCATGTGGACAAGGCCTATTCAATAGCTTATCAGTTTTATTAACCTCCTGAAACCAAGGGTGGGAGTTTTGACATTGAACAAGGCATGGGCTAGTGTGGAAAGGTGATCCCCAAGCATGTGATCTTTGAAGGCAGTAAACAAAAGCCCCAGAGACCCCCCACTCCCTCATTGCCTACCACCTTCTCCAGTCAAATGCAGCCCCATTACACCTGCCTGACCTCACCTGGCAGAAGAGTGGGACAAACCTGCCAAGAGTCCACTTGCTGAGAGCCTGAGGTATCTTAGAGGGAAAATATCTAAAGAAAAAAGAAGCTGATACACAAAGTCTGTTCAATACCACACCTCTAAATTGCTGAGAGCAAGGACTCTTTGTATCTTATCACTATTGTAGCCTAAGTATCTGGTCCAATGGTGGATGCCTAGAAGATCCAGTCAATGGTTTTTAGAGTGAATAAACGGATGAATGGGGTACAGCCAATGTCTTTAGCTTGGATTTATCTGAATTACTACAAGAAGGTTAGGAGACGTTAGTCAAGAACATCCATCTTTGTTCACTCTGAACTCTCAGTAAGAAATTGAGACAAAGAACTGTTTTAGTACCCTTAAAGCACAGAGTAATAGAGAAAAGGACAAGCCATGCTTTCTACTTCTGCTCTGAACACAGTGTGACTCTGGCACATGGGGGGCTCTGGGGAGCACAGAGTACCTTGGGGCTCTGCAGAAACAGCAGCACCTATATAACGGTGGCCTTCCAGATGGTGACTATGCCTGTACTCACTTTAGGAAGCCACTTAAGGAGGGCATCACTGGGAGGTGACTTGGAGATGCTTTGTAAAAAAAAAAGCTGGGTCTTGAGATGACCCTTTTACTTTATTTTATTCTGTTTTGTTTTGTTTTGTTTTGTTTTGTTTTGTTTTATTACTTATGTATTTACTAAACACCTAGTTAGCTCCAGGCAGCTAAGTGCCAACCTCAGAAAACTGGGGAGATTCTGGATGAACACTAAGAAGAGGAGAGAGGTTCAAATGGAGAGAATAGAGTAAACAAATATATGAAGGTAAGAAAAACAATAACTGAATTGATAAAACAGCTTACAATTTACAAAGTAATTTTATATACATCTCTTATTTAGAAAGGAGAGAATAGTGAGCAGATAAACAGGCATGTCTAAAGTTAGTGCTGTGGAACCCATAAGTCCCAACTGGGCAATAGATTGGTAAAGGCAATCAGCAGAAAACAGGAAGGTGATATATTCACTCTCCCAGCAGCCTTCTGGATGGAAGCAGGCAGCTAGACATTACTTAAAATTTCCATACAATGGTATTTCTCTTAGACCAACTAGGCAGAGGCTAGAACTCACCTGCCTTGGACAACAAGTTTCCAGAACTATTTCTTTAAAGTGCATGTATCCACACCACAGCACATTTTTAAATAACAAACTTGGGTGAGGTTTTCAAACATAAAAATTTTAAGTGGTTTCATGACTGTTGCAAACACTGGTCTGACTCAATGAATTTATTCTTCAAAACACCCTGGGCAGATAGAATTCCAAGTTGCTATTTACAAAACCAAGAGTTAATTCCCTTCTTGTTTCTTACAGAGTTCTCTTTGTCATGTGCCCATGGAGAAAAAGCTGAATGCTGCATTCACAATTGACTATACTAAACATTTTGAAATCAATGGTAATCTGTGTCTTAATTCCCACCCCAAATTTCAGAAGGTGGTAAGGTCTGACACCTTTCCCCATCCAGAGGCAGATAACATGGAAAATAATACCTCGTTTCCCTTTCCCCTCTTAGTACATTCCCAAACCTATGCCCCAAACTTTTTGGCCAACACACCTCTTGAATTAATGTGTGAAGAGTTTCCCAAGATCAACACTAACATCTTTCATCAAAGCCTTAATTCAAGGCTAACTGGTATTTTCAAGGTAACAGAACCAGCTGTGCACACAACATGTTTGCCTGAGACACCTCTACAAGATCCAGGCTTCTTAATACAATCATTCAAGCATGAATGAGCCCAGCACTCCCTGGAATCTCTGACCAGATAAAGGCAGGCAGCACCACCCCTGTGAGTTTTGCATTCCATGTTGAGTCCAGCTGCCATGTTGATCCCCTGGGAATTTCTTTCTCTGTAATTCCAAGTATTTCAACCAAGCAGCTCAGTCCCCAGCAAGATGACAGTTCAATTAATATTGTCATACCTAGATAAATGGGACTATAAAACACCCATGTGTTGTTATAATATGGTCTATTTTTAGGAGCCACCCAAACTAGGACAGGGTCCTGAAGGTCACTGAAGTCTTTGGATTTACGAATTCCTGGTCAGAGAAAGGTCTCTCCTGCTTTCAGGTGCCCTGTCTTCTCTGCTCATTCTAGCAAATGATCAATTACCAGTGTCATGGGTCAGAAAGGCCAATTATTTGCTGTATCACCCCCAGAATTTCATCCCTGTTGCGGTTACTTCCCAAATGCTTTGGAACAACAGACTCTAACAAAACTTCTTTTCTCTGGAGACTGCGAAATGAGGATAGACAGATGGCTCTTTGCTTTTATCACCATTGCTCTGCTTGTCTAAAAAGAGGCTCTTCTTCGTCAGAACCAAGTGAATAAAATCTGACTATTGGGAGAGAATCCTCACATGTTTTAATCTTATTTTGTTTTTAATCCTATTTTGTAAGATGGGTTAGAAATTTCAGGATTCATCTTAGATTTGGTTTGTGGGCTAAGAACTTAGAATAGGTAATAAAAGTTTTCAAAAAGATATTTATTCTGTGACATTTCATAGGGCTACACTTAATTCTGCAAAAGTATCACAAGATGGGATTTTCTTCACCTTCACACCCCCTTTCTAGGACAGGATGCAAAACCATCTCCTTGCAGAGAACCTGGCCGCAAAGTATAACAGAAGGGAGCATGTGAAATGCAGGGAAAAGAGGCCAAGACACTTAACAAAATAACATTCAGAGTTATGTTCCCAGAATATTTGGAAATAGTCACTTCTCTTCATAACCTCTCCTCTCTATGCTGGACCTAAAACATACATGACACCAGCACCTCCACCAGCACCCAGATCCGTTGAGAGGCACAAACAAAAGCTGAGAAGAGGAAGAAGAGGAAACCTTGGGAAATGCAGCAGGATCATGAGGGTGAAGAAGAAGGGAGGGGATGACCAGAGAAAAGAGACTTCCTAGGCCCATACTGACGGCACTCCGTATGGGCTGGAATCATCTTAGAAGAGAACAGGTTTTCACCATCTTCCGAACTCCAAATGTGGTTGATCCTCCACCAGTAAGACTTTGATCCTCCAACAGTAAAACCCCTAATACTAAAAATAGTAAGCGAGTGACTGCACATTCCTGTCTTCCAAAAGCCCAGGGCATGACTAAGAGGTTCCATGTGGCTGAAAGTTATAGAGAAGTCCCATTACACTAAGGTCTGTTGTTCACAGATTTATACATTAAAAAATAAGAATAAGGTTCTCAGTCAAGATAGCTTCATAACTTCATGATTCGGCTTCCCTTCTCTTCCAAATAATAAATGAAAACAGAAAGAGAAGAAACCATAAGACAATAGCTAGGCTGAAAATATCTATTATATAAAACTCTAAAGTCAGAGTTAAAGCTGTGGGTGTGCTGGTTCTAGAATGAGAGGTAGTGGTGGCCAGGGGCTGCCGGAAGAAAGGCAGGGTAATAAGAACCAAGGGTGCTCCATTTGCAAGTAGTTAGGGAGCTAGGGTCTCTGCATGAAGTCATGGAGCTGAGGTTTGCTTGATTATGAACTAGTACAAAGGGTATATCCTCATAAGAAGCTGTGAGCTGAAGGAAATGGGAACAAAGAGACAAAGTTTCATAACAAGTAACTAAGTTTATCATCAAAGCTCAACTTTAAGGTCTGGTAGCCCAGATATAAAGGCAAAAATGGAACCAAAACAAACAAACAAAAAAACACCAGAAAACTGGACATTGCAGAAGAGAAACAAAAACAACAAAAGCCTTCATTTGAAATAAATCTTCAAACCAAAGTTGTAATATGCAAGAAAGTTAGCTGACAAACTTGAACACAAATTTACTCCAGATGAAATAAACTATATGGAAGAATTTCACACAAACAAAAAAATAAAATAAGTGTGCTTAAGATGGTCAGACAAATAAATGAAAGATGCCATTAAAACTGAATACAAATTTTATAAAACAAAACACACAAAAATGAAAAAAATAACTGATATGCATGATTTTAAAAACTTATTTGAAACCTTAGAAATGGTAAATATAGTCAGTCATTGATATTTTTATACTCAAAATATGTGATGAAATCTAGACTAAAAACAAAGAGATAATTAATGAAATGAAAAATAAGGCAGATCACAAAGGATGAGAACATTCTTGCAAGTAGGTAACCTAGCCTGAGGAGTCAGAAACGCAGAAGAGTGAGGCTACATGGTGTAGCCTGTATGTATGTATGTATGTATGTATGTAGTGTGTATGTGTGTGTGTGTACATCTATATCTATCTATTGTTTATGTGTAAGTATATACATACATATATATTTTTTTTTTCCAGCTCTGTCCACTGAGAGGACTTTGAGGTATGAGGGTACTAGTCCCAGATCTTGGCTTCTAAATACTATTCTCACTGAAAGATCAGGGTTCCTTAGAAAAATAGCTGATTCCAAGACTGGAATAGGGAAAGTGGGAAATGAGTCTAGAACATTATTGTACCAGAAGTAAGGAAATGCCTAAAGAGTAATGGGACATGTCAGAAAGACAAAGAAGCTAGCTTGAATGGGCCCTGCTCATCCTGGTGATGTCAGGCAGAATGTGGCAAAACAGAACCAGCAGCAAAGTCTCCAGCCCCACAGAAGAACAGAATGTCAGATGCCCCTCGTGAGAAAGCACATATTTGACCTAACTGACTTTGTTGTTTTTTTATGCCCCCTGAAATGCCCAGTGATGACAAGCAACATTGTGAAAAATCAACTGATTGCAGAACATCCCTCCTACTGTCTTCCTGTGAACACCAGAGTTTGAAACTTTAACATCCCAGATATGGACATTAACTTTAATTCTGATCATTGTGATTGGGTCATCTCTGAAATGGCCTGCTTTTTAGGAGGTCTATGACTAATGCTTTCATTTCACAGAATCATAGAAATTAGAAATGGAAAATACTTATTAAGTCATCTTGCACTTGCCCCCTGCCAGACAGACATTGTTCTCTAAGATCTGTGGGCTCTGACTACATCCAAGCGTACTTGCAAAGAGGCTGCAGTCCCCTACCTTGGGCAATGCCTCCACATTCTGACAGTTCTTCCACTCAAAAAGATTTTTCCCCTGGGATTCAACCCCACTAGTCCTTTTGTAATTTTTTCTTTTTTTAAATCCCATTTTGCAGTTATAGATAGCTTCTTTATCAATCCCCATAAAATGGGAAAGTTGCCTTTTAGTTCTATAACCCTTAAATGATGCTGAACTTAAAATGCTGAGTAAGGATTAGGTTTTAGTTTAACTCTAGAGGCATTTCTAACATCTACTAAATGCCAATGGTGAAAATAAACAGAAGTGAGAGGAAAAAAACAGTGAGTTACAAGGATCCTAGAATATGTAGAATTTCATGTGACTCAGAAAATATCTGCTTTGTGAGACAATGGTAGAGTTTCCATCAGATTATCAAAAAGTGAATACGAAAGTTTAAGAATTGCTACTGAGAGTAAGGTGACAGAGGAGAAACGGGTGAGCTCTTAAACTGGAAGTAGATCAGGTATATGTACTTGAATCTGCTGCCAACTAACTGTGATTTGAACAAGTCTCTTAACCGGACTTTAGTTTCTATCTCTGAAAAAGGAAAGCAGGGAGGAAAAGATGGCAAGGGAGAGAGGGGAAGTTGAATTAGATTATTTCTAAGATCTCTTTCAACTCATAGAATCCTATTTCATGACAAACGTCACCAATCCTTATATTCTAGTCCTGAAAGCTTCACCTATAAGCTGACAGCAGCCAGTTCATTCTAGCTCCTGCAGCTCTTCCAGATGAGGATCTCTAACTCAGACTTGTTATGTGCAAGTAGCATCAGTAGACTCTAGTAAAGATAAGCATGAGCTCCTGCCCCAGCCACAACCAACACCATAGCACCCCAGCTTGTGAATGAAGTTCCCTGAGTCACTACTCAGTCTCAATGTCCTTGGTCTTCTAAATTGCTCCAGAATGGAAGCCTCAGGGATTGCTTTGAGAAGGGCTATTAAATTTTTCTCCTGTTTCTTAATTTATTCCACAGCTATTTATTGAGCAGCTACTATATGCCAGGCACCATGCTAAATTCTGGGAAACCACTGTAAACAAGACCTGTCCCCATCTCCAAGAGGCTGAGAATCCTAATAGTACAAAAAGCCCTCCCTATGGAGCTGTGCATGGCTCCAGGATAACTACTGGCTTGATTGAAATAAGAGGAGAGTGAAGGAGTTGGGGCTGACATTGAATGAAGGAGAGACAGAGCCTGGAAGAGTACCACATACTTACCTTTCCAGAGAAGGGTGATGCTGGCATCCTCCCAGAAGTGAGAATGAAAACCCAGCCCAAGTTGTACTATGCCCCTGATTTTGGTCCGGAAAGATGCTAAAGTTTTGTGTTTTTACTTGAATGTTTCTTCCACTAAAAAGAAACTGACTACCATACTAGATTAGCACATGACTATTGCTCTCCCAAAGAGCAGTATTCCATCCAACACTGAGCCAGCTGACTTCATTAGACCACACCTAGTAACACTAATCCTGGTGTTATATTTCCCTTGAGGGAAGAGCAGACAGCATCTGTTTCTTTCCCCAAATGGCTAATATTTTTTGCCTGTTCTTTTCCTTTCAAGTTAGCATCTTATTCTGGTGGAAAAGCATTTCTTTTATTTAAGACAAAACCTGTCAAATATAAAGCATTCTCTCATGACAATATTAAAATACACGGAATTCTATACTAAAATTGTTTACCATTTCTTTCTGGTGGTGATACTTGCCTGAATCAAAACTGAAAGTCTACAAAATAAAAGTAGGCTCATGGAAATGAATGAAGCAGTCACTGAACAGTCAGTACCAACAATTCAGAACTGAGACTCAGTACCACCATCTCCCTCAGAACTCCTGGAAGCTATTCCCCTCCCACAAGGGACTCAGTGAAAAGACTCCACCTCACTTAAGAAGATCATGTTCAGCCTACACTGTCATAGCCACCATCCTCTCTTCACCCCCCATGGCTGGAAAGTAGCAGTGATGTCTTATGTGAAAGCCAGAATGGAATAAATATCACGATAAAGTAATAAGGATAGAGCAAATTGTACTCATTCACTATAAATGTATAAAATAACATTGATTGATTACTTGAGGTGAAGAGGGAGCCCCCAAGAGGCACACTCAATTAACAAAGGTGGTCACTAAATCACCTTATAGATGGAGAGGGCCCTTTGTTTCTCTGTTCTATTTGAAGTTAGATGCTATGGCAGTGTTGAACTGCATGATATGAAAAAGGGAGTCTGGAGTTCCCGAAATAAAGAGGAGGTGGAATGTGGAGGGGGCCAAGGTGCTTGGGCTTATCAAGGGAAGGAGCAGAGAGAAGGAAGACAGGGGAGCAAGGCTACAAAGCAAACCAGAGAGAAAGCAAATGCCTAGCAAGGGGTTTTAAGTTGTTTTTCTCTGTGAGATCTATAAAAAGTCGACATAGCTCACTGATGTTTTTGTGCAAGTGGATTATTTGGGGTTCAAAGTGAAAACAGACTGGGCAGCCCAGACCCATGACAGGAGGATGAAAGGCCACATGGCTCACCTAACTCTATCACACTCCCACTGCCCCACTGTCCCTGTGAGGAGGGACACTGTTCTTTATGGGGGTTCCCCCATGCTTGGCAGGGCCTACTCTCTGAATTGAGTTCTGCAAAGTGTCTGTTACCATGCCCTTCCTACTGGAGGTAACTGATCAAGTCCCACCCGGGGGTAGCCACACTCAAACCACAGGGGCCATGGTTCATGGAGTCAGCAATGATATTTACCTCCTGAAGGGGAGAATGTGATTCTTGTGATTATCAGGTCTGGATTCATGGGTGTGCGACCTCTACAACTGCACAGGGCCCCACACTTAGAAGGGCCCATCCTTAGTTTAATGCTGTGCTACTTTAGTCTTGAGATTCTTAATAATTTTAGAGCAAGGTTTTCAGCATTATCATTTTTCTCAGGGTCCTGAAAATTATGTAGCCAGTCTTGGTAATAACCACCACTCTGCCAGCAAAGCACTGACCAAGAAACCAAATTAGACTGCATGAATAAGAGGGTCAAAGCTAGGTCACCAGTTTGGGGTAAGGACCTCTGATGTTGTTGAAAGGAACCCTGAACTTGGAATTGAGATCTGGGTTCAAGGCCTGGCTCTGCCATTTTCAGCTGGGTTTTCTGGAAAAGTGTCATAATGTCCCTGAGCCTCAGTTACTTATTCAGTAGTTCCCTCAACTGGGAAAAAAAAATAACACACAAAAAAAACATTGTAATAGAGTGTGATCATATTTTCATAGGAAAAATAAACAATGCTAAAAGAGCACAAAGAAGGGGCACCTGATACTCTCTAGGGAAGGAGAGGGGGGCTTGGGAGGGTCAGATGAGGGAGGGAAGTGGGCTTGCAGGAAGGTTACCCAACATGGGGACTTTGCTAATTGCTGAGTATTTCTATTTTAATTATGCACCCAATAACTGGGGAGATAACCACAGGATGGGCTTGGGGACCCAGTGGGCCCAATGTGAGATGGTCCTGAGCTAAAACTCCAGTAATCAATTGCCTTTTGTGCCCTACTCTGATTGGTGGACTACAGTGACATTTTGGGTTTCCTGGAATTAGTGTCAGTTCAGAGCCAATGTCCAGAAATCTCTGAAAATCTGATTATTTCCTTTTCTCCAGTGCACACCCATCCCGGTAAAAGATTATAAGTCTTCTAGGAAAGGAAAGACAACCTGCACTGCTTCAAAATTGTTCTATTCCTACCTAGTCTGCCTGCACATCAGTGCTGTCATGAGGATCAAACAAGAGAGTCTTTGGTATCATTGGGTAATTGATCAAAAACAAGAGAATTCATTACCACCAAGCCAGCATTGCAGGAAATGTTAAAAGGGCTTTTTAAACAGAAGAAAGGGGAAAACAAGCTAAAAAGGAAGACCAGAAATACAAATAACAAATGACAATCAATATGCACCTATCAATAATCACTTTAAATGTGAATGGATTAAATGCTCCAATCAAAAGACGTAGAGTGGCTGAGTGGATAAGAAAACAGGACCCATGCATATGCTGTTTACAAGAGACTCACCTCAGATCAAAAGACACACACAGACAAAGTAAAGGGATGGAATAAGATATTTCACTCAAACGGAAATGAGAAATAATCTGGAGTAGCAATACTTATTTCAGACAAAATAGACTTTAAAATGAAGATCAATAAAAGACAAAGAAGGGCACTTCATAATAATAAAAGAATTGATTCAACAATAGGACATAACCCTAGTAAACATCTATGCAACCAACATAGGAGCTCCTAAATATATAAAACAGATTTTGACAGACATAAAGACAGAGGTCAACAGTAACACTACCATAGTAGGGGACTTCAACACCCCGTTGTCACCAATGGACAGATCCTCCAGACAGAAAATCGACACGGAAACAGTGCCTTAAATGAGACTTTAGGCCAGATGGATTTAATCGATATTTTTAGAGCATTTCACCCCAAAGCAACAGAATATACATTCTTCTTAAGTTCACATGGAACATTTTCCAAGATAGACTATACACATTAGGCCACATAACAAGTCTCAATAAATTTAAGAAGACTGAAATCATATCAAGCATCTTCTCTGACCACAATGCTATGAAACTAGAAATCAATTATAAGAAGAAACTCGGAAAGCACAGAACAACATGCAGGCTGAATAACATGCTACTAAATAGCGAGTGGGTCAAAAATGAGATCAAGGAAGAAATCATAAGCTATCTCGAGACAAATGAAGATGAAAATAAAATCACCCAAAATCGATGGGATGCAACGAAAGCAGTCCTAAGAGGGAAATTCATAGCAATGCAGGCCTATCTAAAGAAACAAGAAGAATCTCAAATCAACAGACTATCTTTACACCTAAGGGAACTAGAAACAGAACAACAAAACAAGCCCAAAGGGAGTACAAGGAAGAAAATAATAAAGACCAGAGTAGAAATAAATGAAATAGAGACCAAAAAAAAAAAACAACAAAAGATCAATGAAACCAAGAGCTGGTTTTCTGAAAAGATAAACAAAATCGACAAACCCTTAGCTAGACTCACCAAGAAAAAGAGAGAGACAACCCAAATTAATAAAATCAGAAATGAAAGAGGACAAATGACAAGATACTCCAGAAATACAGAAAATTGCAAGAAAATACTATTAGCAACTATATGCCAACAAATTCGACAATCTGGAAGAAATGAATAAATTTCTATAAGCATATAATCTACCAAGTCTGACCCAAGAAGAAACAGAAACACTGAACAGACTGATTACTACCAAAGAAATTGAATCAGTAATCAACAAGCTTCTAACAAACAAAAGTCACCAGATGGTTTCACAGGTTACTTTTACAAAACATTCAAAAAAGAATTAATACCTATTCTCCTCAAACTATTCCAAAAAATACAGAAGGAGGAAAGGCTCCCAAGCACATTATATGAGACCACTATTACTCTGATCCCAAAATCAGACAAAGATATTACAATAAAAGAAAACTACAGGCCAATATCCCTAATGAACATAGATGCAAAAATCCTCAACAAAATACTAGCAAATCGAATTTAACATCACATTAAAAAGATCATACACCACGATCAAGTGGGATTCATTCCTGGTATGCAAGGTTGGTTCAATATCCGCAAATCAATTAA